>NW_023994325.1:282500-443686 GCF_015586225.1 Lucilia sericata | reverse complement strand
TTATTATGAAAATAAATCAGATTTAATATTCATAACTGGTGTAGGGTATCGGTCACGCCCGACTATACTTTCTTACTTGTTACACCCTCCACCACCATCAGTGGTGATAGAGGATATATTTAAGTTTGTCGTTCCGTGTGTAACACCAAGAAATATTCATCTAAGACCCATCAAAGTATATATATTCTGGGTCCTTATGAAATTCTGAGTCGATTTAGCTATGTCCGTCTGTCTGTCTGTGTAATTCAAATTCACCCAAACTATTTATTATTATCCCAAGCAGTTTGGTATTGAAAATCAGTAAAATCGGTTCACAACGTAAAAAAAAAAAAATTCAGACTACCTCGAAAAAAATTACGTTTTTTTCCTAATTCTTTTGAAGTTTTCTCAGAAACTACCAAAGATATTTCGATGAATTTTGTCACACTTTATTTTTTCAGGGTAGTGATCAATTATGTTCAAAATCTTTACAATCGTTCCCATGTTTCCCATAGCCCCCATACAAAGGTATAGATTCCCGAAAATTAGTTTATCGTTAATAACTCCCTCAAATACATCGATATCAACACAAAATTTTGTAAATGCAAATATGATATGAACAGAAATCACACTATCAACGTAGAACTCAGTCGGTCCACAATTTGTCATAGCTCCCATATAAGGTCCACTTCCGAAAATCACATATTTCATTGGTGAATAAAGTTATTGTGATAAAATTCGAGTTAAATATTTTTTGTGTACATACAAATCATTCTACCAAATTTTTTACGGATCGGTCCATCATTGGTCATAGCTCCCATATAAGGCCCACTTCCGAAAATCATTCAAAAGCTCATATTTCATTGTCAAATAAAGATATCTTGATAAAATTCGACACAAATATGTTTCGTCTAAATATGAATCACTCTACGAAAGTTTTTCCGGATAGGCCCATAATTGGTCATAGCTCCCATATAAAGTCCACTTCCGAAAAACACTTAAACGCATATATTTCATTGAATTATAAAGCTATCAAGATAAAATTCGACACAAATATGTTTTGTATACATACAAATCATTCTACAAATTTTTTTACGGATCGGTCCATTATTGGTCATAGCTCCCATATAAGGCCCACTTCCGAAAACCACTTATAAACACATATTTCATTGTCAAATAAAGCTATTGTGATAAAATTAGACATAAATATGTTTTGTCTTTGTATGAGTCACTCTACGAAATTTTTTGCGGATAGGCCCATAATTGGTCATAGCTCCCATATAAGGTCCACTTCCGATAATCACTTAAACGCATATATTTTATTGAATTCTAAAACTATTTGGGATAAAATTCGACAAAAATATGTTTTGTGTACATTCAAATCATTACACCAAATTTTTTATGGATCGGTCCATTATTGGTCATAGCTCCCATATAAGTCCCACTTCTGAAAATCACTTAAACGCACATATTTAATTGTCAAATAAAGTATGTTGATAAAATTCGACACAAATATGTTTTATCTTTATATGAATCACTCTACGAAATTTTTTCCGGATAGGCTCCCACAGAGGGTCCACTTACGAAAATCAGTTAAACGCATATATTTCTTTGAATAAAAAAGCTATCGGCATAAAGTACGACTTGAATGTGTTTTGTGAGCATATAAATCATTATACCAAATTTTTTCCGGATTGGTCCATATATGGTAATAGCTCCTATATGAGGTCCACTTCAAAAAAATCATTTAAACGCACATATCTTGATAAAGTTCGACACAAATATGTTTTGTGTGGGGTCATAGCTCCTATACATATAAAGTCCACTTCCGAAAATCACCTAAACACACATATTTCGTCCTATATATATATATAACAGACTGTTCGTTTGTTTGTTAAGCTTTCACGGCAAAACTACTGAACCGATTTACATGAAATTTGGACCGCTAATAGGCCTAACCCCAAGAGGAACAATAGGCTATATAAGATCCTGATCGGATGCCACGCCCCTTTTTACACCCACTTTTTGTAAAACTATTATTACACCAATTTTGCAATCACAATATGCAAAAACTACTAAACCGATTAACCTGAAATTTTGCATACCGATAAGTATAAGCTTGCAAAGAACTATAGGCTATATATAAGAACTTGATCCGATGCCACGTCCCTTTCTACGCCCACTTTTAATAAAACTATCCTTACCTTTATCTTATTCTATAATTATATGAAAGATAAAGTTTGTTACGCTTTCCCGGACAAACTGCTGATCCGATTTTCATGAAATTTAGAACACCAATAGTTCTATTGTGGAACAATAGGCTATATAAAATCATGATTTGACGTCAGGATTTATCTTATGCTCACTTTTTTCTATATAATTGTTATAGAAAATTTTCATTCGAGACTTACAGAAAACTAATGAACCGATTTACATAAAGTTTGGTATAGCGATCTCAGGATCTGGATCGGACGCCACGCCCCTTTTTACACCAACTTTTTGTAAAACAATTATTAAACCAAATTTACGTTCAGGCATACAAAAATCTACTGATCCGATTTTCATGAAATCTGTTATAATGAATTTTGTGGAATGAACATTACGACACATTACATCTTTAAAACTTATAATATATAATAATAAATATATATGAGACTTTTTTTACTCTTTCACTGTTGGAATCTTTCCTTTTTAATATAAAGGCCAAACAAATACCAATAACAACAAGCACAATATATTTTCTATATTTTATACAAAAATGAAGTTTATTCAACAAAAGTTTTTCAGCAAGTGACAAATAATATTTTTACATTAAATATGATACCAAACTACATTGATTAAAAACATAAAATTCAAACAAAGTATTTGTATTGTAAAGTACAATTTAAAAACAAATCAACACTTCTCCTCAATACAAAAATACTTTAAAATATCAATACAATCCCATTAAATCAGTAAATTTGTAATGTTTAATTTTTCCTAAATTTTTAGTTAAAATATCTGCTATCATTTCATTAGTTGGTACATATTTCAAAATGATATCATTATTTTTATAAATATCGCGGACAAAATGATACTTGATATCAATGTGTTTGCTCCGCGCATGATACAATTGGTTCTTTATTAGTTGTTGTGCACTTAAGTTGTCACCACTTATGATAATGGGTTCTTGCAAATTATTTAATCCAAGCTCCAAACACAATTTTTTCAAATAAACGGCTTCTTTAGCTGCTGCGCAAAAAGCTATGTACTCAGCTTCAGTGCTGCTGAGGGCTACGGTGTTTTGTTTCTTGGATTCCCACGAAAATATACATCCAGCATAGAAAAATAGATACCCTGTGTATGATTTGCGTTCTATCTGGTCACCTCCCCAATCCGCATCAACAAAACCTTCTATGGGGTTACCAGTTTTTTGGTAGTGCAATTTGAAGTCTTGAGTCTTCGACAAATAACGGACAATATGTTTTGCTGCTTCTTGATGTTCTGTGTGGGGATTCTTGTTTCTTTGCGAAAGTTTACAAACTGAATGTAATATATCCGCTCTTGTTGTAAGGGCTAGGTACATTAGAGCACCTATCAACGATTGATATTCGGTTTCATTAACCTTATCACAATTTTCACTGGAACATTTTAACTGAAATCCTTCGTTTAGAGGTGTTGACATTGGTTTGCATTGTTCCATTTTATATTCGCTCAAAAGATCCTTAATATAATTTTTCTGACTTATGGTAATCGAACCAGTTTCTCCATCCCTTTCGATTTCCATTCCTAAAAAAATAATTTAAGGGACCTTTGTCAACAATTTTCAACTTACTTGATATTTGCTTCTTGATTTCGTGTAATTCGTTTTTGTCAGAACTTGCTACGATAATATCGTCAACATATACGGCAATAAAATTGAGCTTTTGGTTATGATGTCGGGTGTACAAACAGGGTTCACTTGGACAGGCAACAAATCCTAATCCTTTCAAAACATCATCTAATTTGAAATTCCATTCACGACCAGACTGTTTTAGTCCGTACAACGATTTCTTGAGTTTGAGTACAGCATTATTAGAATTTTTAGTTTCAAAATATTCAGGAATTTTCATATATACATTATCGTGAAGGTCACCATTAAGATAGGCAGTTGTAACGTCCATTTGATGCATATGAAGTTCATGTTCAACAGCAATTGCGAACAGCAATCTTAAATTTGCGTATCGTATTACTGGGGAAAACGTCTCTTCATCTCTTCTTTTATCTTTCTTCAATGAAAAAATCCATTTACAACCAATTGCTTTTTGATTTGCTGGTAGCTGGACCACGGACCAAGTATCATTTTCAATTAGTGAATTATATTCTCTCTCCATTGCTTCTATCCACTTTTCCGCATGCCGTCCATTCACTGCTTCACTCACAGTTTGAGGAATTTTGATTTCTTCTTCAGTCATCACGTTAAGGCTGTTGAACTGTTTCTTTGGCCTCCCAGGCTTACCTGTTTTTATTAACCTAGGTCTTCCTCTACGCTTTTGTATATCAGCACTTCTATCTATTTCTTCAAAATCAGATTCAATATCTGTATCTTGACCAGAACTTTCATCTATTACATGTGATGTTGAAGGGTTCTCGTCTATATTTACAATATTATTATTATTTGTTTTCGGATTTATTTCTATCAAAATACTTTCTGGTTCGTTTCTATTATTGTCCTTTCTTTTAAATTCAGTTTCAAAAAAATTTATGTCTCCTTTCACTATAACTTCTCTATTTTCTGGGTCATACAATCTGTAGGCTTTTGATTCCTCGGAATAACCTACCATTATGTACTCCTTGCCTTTAGGACGAAACTTTTTCTTAGCCATCTTATCTAAAGCTATTGCTATTGATCCAAAAACTTTGAAATGTGCTACGGTTGGTTTTCTTCCAGACCAAATTTCTTGAGGCGTTTTATCTTGATGTATTTTCGTTAATGATCTGTTACGAATATAAACTGCGGTTGATATTGCTTCCGCCCAAAAATACTCTTCTAAATTGGCATTCACTATCATACTCCTAGCCATTTCCACCAATGTGCGATTGGCTCTCTCGGCCACGCCATTTTGTTGTGGAGTGTGAGGTACGGTCAATTGTCTCTTTATGCAAATTATCGAACTGTTTACTAATATATTCACCGCCGTTGTCGGTGCGAAGAGTTTTAATCTTCCTATTTGTCTGATTTTCTAACAATAGTTTTGAAATTTTTGAATGTTTGAAATACTTCACCTTTCTCTTTCAAAAAATATACAAACATCTGTCTTGACATATCGTCGATGAACGTAATGAAGTATTTTGAACCTCCAATCGATTTAGCATTCATTGGCCCACACACATCGCTATGGATGATTTCTAACAGATTTTCTGATCGAGTTTCAGATTGAGGAAAGGGTTTAGAACAGATTTTGCTTTTAGCACATGTTTTGCAAACTATATCTGACGGAATTCTTTCCACGTTAAGACCATGGACTACATTCTTTGTTGACAAATCTTTCAGTGTTTGAAAATTTACATGGCCATATCTTTGATGCCATCTTTCAACAGTTTCCTTTTCGGAATTTGAGTAAAAACTTGAATTTTCATCTTCTTTTACAATAAACAAATCTTCTTCTTTTCTACCTTTCAAAATAACTGTCTCATCTTCTATGAAGACTACTTTTTTCGAATCAAATACTACCTTTACCCCATTCTGAACAGCAGATGAAACGGAAATGAAATTACCTTGCATATCAGGGACATACATACAATTCTGCAGGTTTATGGTAAAATGTCCACTTTTAAACGAAACTTGACCTCTACCTTTAGATTCTATAGTGTGCTCACCAACTAATCTTATAACTTCTTCTACTTCTTCGAACGATGTAAACAAACTACGATCACAACACATGTGTGATGTGGCACCACTATCAACGCACCAATTATCCTTGCGTAATGAATTTGTTCCAAATGCTGATCTGACTTACCGTTGGAATTTCTATTTCGATCTCGACATTGTGCAGCAAAATGTCCTTCACGACCGCAATTAAAACATTTACCTTTTTTCTTGTTTGTGTTTGTGCTTGATTCTTGATTATGTTTCTTCTTAAATGCAGAAAATGCTTGATCGGTACGCTTACCATCTGATGCTCGCCTTTCACCTTCTTCCAGCAACTTGACTTTTAACATGCTCAACGTTGGCAATACATCACGAGTTTCGACAGCAATAACAAACGATTCATATGTTTTGGGCAGACTCGACAATAAAATAATTACCACTAATTCTTCTAAAATTATAACATTTATTTCGGCCAGCTTTTCTACTATTCCAAAAAATTTATCTAGAAATTGAGGAACGTTATCATCATCTTCCATTTTGAGTTGCATTAATTGCTTAAAAAGTGACACTTTCCTTGCAGGACCACTGGGAAGAAAAATTTCCCTTAGCTTACACCATGCTTGATATGACGACTTGCAATTCTTAATGTGATTTATCTGTGATGGTTTGATACACAGCATAATAGTAGCCAAAGCCTTTTCATCTTTTGATAGCCATTGTTCCAATTCACTAGCAGCTTGAGGTTTTACCACTTCGCCATTTGCAATTTTCCATAATTCGTTATGAATTAACACGCTCTTCATTTGAAGACACCAGGATTCATAATTGTTTGTATCCAATTTCTCTATTTGGAATCCGAAACTCATCTTGTATATTTATTTCACCTTTTACAAAGATTTATAGGCCCATAACCTGTTGGAATCTTTCCTTTTTAATATAAAGGCCAAACAAATACCAATAACAACAAGCACAATATATTTTCTATATTTTATACAAAAATGAAGTTTATTCAACAAAAGTTTTTCAGCAAGTGACAAATAATATTTTTACATTAAATATGATACCAAACTACATTGATTAAAAACATAAAATTCAAACAAAGTATTTGTATTGTAAAGTACAATTTAAAAACAAATCAACATTCACTACATAACTAATAAACTTAATAATAAAAAAACATGAACCGATTTTCAATAAATTTAAACTTTTTTATCTGGATTTTATGCTTCATGAAATTTTGCATGACAACAGTTCTTCTTCTGGAAGGTTAGGTTAGTTTGAGAAAGGGAATGTTTAATATATTAAATTCGAAATAATACCACTAATTTCGGGCCTGTTATAATCTTTTTTCGTCCATTTTTTGTTACATTTATAATGCTTATGATATATACTTTATATATACTTTAATTTACTTTACGATTAGGTAAAATAAAAATCTGTAGAGCGTAAAATCGGTTGTGGATTCGTATACCCCATCACTTATATTTTCCACGCGAAAACTATTCTTATTTCAAAACCTGTAATCCGCTGCATATCCTAAAAAAAACTATTTTAAAACAGAATCGGAAATTTTTTATCAAAGTTATATTGTTGTAGATCTGTATATATTACTCCCATCACTTATATTTTCCACCGGTAAACTATTTTTATTTCAAAACCTTTAATTTGCTGTATATCCTCAGAAAATAACAATTTTAAAAGAGAATCGGATGTAGTTTCCTACGATCGAGAAAACTATAAACGACATTAGATCTTGAATGAATGTCTACGATGCCACTTTTGTATGCAGTACTGAACAAAAAAACTATAACTATATTAGATCTTGAATGAATGTCTACGATGTCACTTTTGTATGCAGTACTAATTTAATATATTCATATTACATTTTTCACAAAAATTCGAATTTTAAATTTAAATCTACAAATCCATCTAGAAAATCATTTATATCCCCTTAAAATTTCTATTTATATAACTTTAAAAATTTACTTTAAATAACTCTCAATTCGAGAAAAAATAAAGATCCGTAATCACTCATATTTTTCATACAAAAATATAAAATTTAAATTTATTGTTAAGTCGAGATAACAATAAAAATCTGCAATAAGTTAAAAAAACCACCAAAAATTATCTTGATATAAATTCGGTTGCCATTTTTTAAATGCAGCTCAAATCTAAAGAGTGTCGTGAAAGACAGCACTTTTGCAAATCTTATATAGGTATACCTCTGAAACGATGCATATAAAGCATTGTTTATATAAAATATCTTTATATCAATATCTTTTTATACTTTTAGAAAATTATCCACCAAAAATTCTGCACGTATGTTGCACCGTATTTATTCCAAGCTTTTCAAATTAAATAATGATTTTGAATAATTCCAGCAGACATTTTCCATTTACCATTAACAAATTCCGAAATTTTTTAATTAGAGGTGATGTGGATATTTTAATAAGTAAAATTATTTGGGTAACTTTTTTGTATATCTGACGATATTTGATCTTTAAGCCTTTATTTCTTCGGATTTAATAAGTGGTGTTTAAATCCATCCAAAACTTTAGTGTGGATGCATAAAAGCTAATGAATAAAAATAATATTTTTAAACATACTTTTTTTATAAATGGATGTGTTTTTGAGAAACAAAGACGAAAAAAACGGTGGTTTTACTCTTTAATGAACAACTCAAAATTGTTTGTCAAATTAAAAGTAGTTTTGTTTTCTCTGTCAATATTCAAGGATTCTTCATATTTTCCTAGGGCAGAAAAAACGTAATTTTCTTCTTTTTAACGGAATTTGAAATCAATGAGCCCAAATTTTTCATGATTTTGTGCATAATTTCTCTTAATCGTTTCAGAGATTCTTCAATTGCATGTACTTTTTCAAACAGCAAAAAAAAAAAATTGCTTGAAATTTTATACGGTTAATGGTACGTATTTTTGTACCCAGCAAAATATTTGCTTACAAATTCACTAGAAAAATCACCAGAACTCATCGAGTAAAGTGCTTACAATTCTACTAGAAAAAGTACTTATTTTTGTTTGAGATGTTCCAAAAGTAAGTCAATATTTGGTTGGAAATAAGTTGTTTTTTAGTAGAGTTATTTATTTATGAAAAAATAAAAATAAAAAGTCGACACAGACTGGGGTTGAACTCAGTACCTTCCGTCTACCAGTTGAATGCTACTCTTACTACACCACTGCTTTGTTGTTTTATTGTGCATCAAATAATAGTTTTCACACACAAATACTATTTTATTTTCTGTTTGTCTAAAAATAGACATTTGATATCGTGTGCACAAAAAAAGGAAAAAAAAAACAGAAAAAGTAACTGTTTTATTTTTGTTTGTTTCTTTATTTTGATTTTTTTTAGACTTTACCTACGAAGTAAGTCATTAATGAAGTACTTAATGGTAATCATTGTAAGCAAAGATTTTGCTGGGTAGTTAATAAAATGCCCCGAAGACTTTTGCCAGGGGTACTACAATTCAAAATACGGTGTGACGTAATTTAAACTGAACAGTTCTTTAAATCTAATGCACATGGAAAAATTATTTGAAAGTGTCCTTAGTTCCCTACCAGTGATTGAAAATGCTGATTTCAGTATAATTTCTCAAAAAAAGTTTTTTAAATTTTTCTACCAATTTCCTAATTTAAGCTCATTTTCAATTTCTAAAATTTTAAGGACTTTTTGGCAGAGATACAAGCCGATGCAAAATGATCGGCGGCGGCTAAATTGTCGGCTCAATTTAACTTTTTCTTCAGAAATTGACCTTATAAGCGTTTATTATATTAAAAAATCTCTGTATAATAGTCTGTTATATAGAAATCTGTCTCTATATAAATTTTTTCTGCAGAAAATGGACATTATTATAGTAGTTATCACTAGTTTAATATTAGCACAATATTGTGTGGCAACTCTTTTGAATTTGCCATAAAAATTTCTGAAAGACGTGTGATTACAATCTTTATCAGCGGCTACGTTAAAGCCGGCTTAGCTTTTGAGCCGAAAGAAGTCGCCGATTTCAGCAGTCTCAGCTTGTATCTATGCTTTTTGGTCCAGAAAATGACTTTAAGGATTAAAAAGTGCAGAAAAATAAAATAACTATTTTATCGTTATAAGATAAATTTTGATATATATTTCAAAAAAAGTCATTACAGATAGAAAAATATTCTCTTTACTTTTTGAAGAAACCTGGGCAACGCCGGGTACACGCAGCTAGTTAATTAATAAATCTATTGTAGTAAAATTCGACTTGAATTTTTTTTGGCATATAAATCATTATACGAAATTTTTTCCTTATCGGTCGATAATTGGTCACAACTCCCATATAAGGACCATTTCCGAAAATTACTCAAATGCACATTGACAATCAAAGTTATCGAGATAAAATTCGACATAAATGTGTATTTTGTATATATAAATCATTCTACGGTTCGGTCCGTAGGTTGTCTTAGCTCCCATATAAGGTATATGTATTTCTGAAAATCACTTAATACCACATAATTCGTAATTAAATGATTATATCCGGATAAAATTCAAAATGAGTATGTTCTGTGTATAGATAAATCATGATATTGAAATGTTTTCAAACTGGCCTATTAATACACAGTTTTCTCGACCTAATTAAAATTGGTTTGACATATGCATAAATCTTAGTACCCTCAATACGGAAACAAGAATTTTGCCAAGTTATCTAAAAATTAGATTGTTAAATGGGTTTTAATAAAAAGTAGCTTGCTGGTGGAGGGTATTTAAGATTCGGCATAGCCGAATATAGCACTCTAACTTGTTTTTAAATAGAAATTTTGTAAACTAAATTAAAATGTGTGCCAAATTTTGTAAGAATATCATTATTATGAGTTATGTGCTTTTAAGTGATTTTCAGAAGGAGATCTTCTACGGGAGCTATGACCAAATAGGGTCCGATCGTATGGATACCATTATTCGATAATGAGTTATGTGCGTTTAAGTGATTTGCGGGAGGGGAACTTGTATGGGAGCTAAGACCAAATATGGACCGATCATGAAAAAATTTTACAGTATCATTTCTATATATAAAGCAAATATTTGTGTCTAAATTTGTAAGGAATCCATTATTTGGTAATGAGTTATGTGCGTTTAAGTGATTTTCGGGAGGGGACCTTGTGTGGGAGATATGACCAAATATGGACCGATAATGAAAAAATGTTGCAGTATCATTTCTGTATATAAAGGCAGTATTTGGGCAAAATTTTGTATGGATATCATTATTTGGTAATGCGATTTTCGGGAGGGGATCTTGTATGGGAGCTACGGCCAATCATGGACCCACTCAGAAAATTTTTCCTCTATATGAATTCGATTGACATAAAACTTTTACTTGTAAAAGTTTGTAAAGATATTGTCATTAATTAACAATTAATGCATTTTCCAGGAATATGTACATTTGTATGGGAGGTATATGAAATTCCGCCCATTTTAACAGGAATCAAGCTTTCATATAGATACAATTGTGTGTTGATTTTTATGAAATTATACCGCATAAAAAAGCTTTATTTTTTCGGAGTTTTTTTAAATTTTGATTCATAACTCTTTCCGATGTTGCTCATTTTCCATACCAAACTGCCTAGGTTTCATACAGACAGACAGACAGACGGACATAGCTAAATCGACTCAGAATTTGATCAGGACCCGGAATATATATACTTTGTTGGGTCTCAGATGAATATTTCTTGTTGTTACATACGGAGTGACAAAACTTGTATATACCCTCAATCACCACTGACGGTAGTTTAGGGTATAAAAAGTTAATCGGAAAAGAAACAAGTTAGAGTGCTATTTTCGGCTATGCCGACTCACCAGCATGCTACTTTTTATTAAAACCTATTTAACTATCTAGTTTTTAGCTAACTCGGCATAAGTTTTGTTTCCATAGTGAGGGTACTATCATTTAGCAATTAGGTCTAAAAAAATTATTGTAAGTGATTTTCGGATATGGACTTTTTAAATGATGTTGTTGGCGTTATATGGGAGCTACGACCTGTAACGGATGAGTTGAAAAACATTTTAGCAGAATGATTTATCAATACACAGAATGTGATCATGTCGAATTTTATCCGGATATAATCATTTAATAATGAATTATGTGGTATTAAGTGATTTTCAGAAGTGAACCTTATTTGGGAACTATGATTATTTATGGACCGATCCGGAAAAAATTCCGTATACTGATTTATATATACACAAAACATATTCAGGTAAATTTTATCGCAATAATTTTTATTGTCAATGAAATTGTGCATTTAATTTATGGGAGCTGTGACCAATTACGGACCGGTCCGGGAAAAATATCGTATAATGATTTATATATATACAACACATATTCACGTCGAATTTTACATCGATAGCTTTATTAGTTAATAAAATTTGTGCCTTTAAGTGATTTTCGGAAGTTGACCTTATATGGATTGATACATACACAAAACATATTCGTGCCGAATTGTACCTCGCTAGCTTTATGTATCAATGAAATATGCTCGTTTAAGTGATTTCGAAAGTGGACCTTATATGGGAGCTATGACCAATTACGGACCTATCCGAAAAAAAATTCGGAGAGCGATTAACATATACATACATATATACATACATAAATACATACATACATACATACATACATACATACATACATACATACATACATACATACATACATACATACATACATACATACATACATACATACATACATACATACATACATACATACATACATACATACATACATACATACATACATACATACATACATACATACATACATACATACATACATACATACATACATACATACATACATACATACATACATACATACATACATACATACATACATACATACATACTACATACATACATACATACATACTACATACATACATACATACATACATACATACATACATACATACATACATACATACATACATACATACATACATACATACATACATACATACATACATACATACATACATACATACATACATACATACATACATACATACATACATACATACATACATACATACATACATACATACATACATACATACATACATATATACACATGCATCCCAATGTTGTTGCTTATGTTCTGCACAATACTTTTTTTATTTATTTTTATCAACAATACACTTCAAAAATAGTTAACAAAATTTTATATATACATATTTTGAGATTTAACTTAAAAATAAGTATTGCAGCAAACACAGATGTGTTTTTATAGGAATTACAAACATTTAAAATTTAATACTAATTAGGGGAAAAAGATAGAGTAAAAACCCATTTATGTTCTTTAAGAAAACTTAGAAATTAAAAACTTCCATAAATTTCCATTAATTATGCAAATTTCTTAATATGTCGTAATTTGAAGCTCTGTTCCGATCTTCAAATCTTTCTGTAAGTTTACTAATTACAGTTTTAAACATATCTTGTTTGTACTGACTATGTAGACTGGCAGTTGAATTTTCTTTGGCACATTTTGTTGACCAAACTTGACATCCATATGTCATTATCGGCCGAATACACAATTTATATAATAGAAGTTTGTTTTTGTTGTTTAATGAGGACTTTCGATTGAGTAGGGGAAAAAGAGCCCTTCCACATCTTATTGCCTTATTACAAGAGTGGAATATATGTTATGTTCTTTAAAAGTTAGTTTTTTATCTAAAACAAGTAAGAAAGTATAGTCGGGCGTGACCGACCATATGATACCCTACACCAGTTATGAATATTAAATGTGATTTATTTTTCATAATAAAGCATTTATCTTCTATTACCTTGTTCCGATACATTTAAGCAATTTATGGATGAAAAACTAATTTTCTGAAAGAGGCTTTATAGGGGGGCTAGGGGCAAATATGGACCAAGCCCGATAAAAATTTGTAAATATATTTATATTTACATAATATTTTATTGTGCTGAATTTCATCGCGATATTTGTGTTTATAAGTTAATTTGGGACTTTCAAGTAATTTTCCGAAGGGGACTTTGTATGGGAGCTAGGGTCAAATGAGGACCGATCTCTATGAAATTTGGCAAGGTCATCTAGGCTTGTATAAAACTTAGTTGTTCCACTTTTCATTAATATACAGCTGTATTTAACATAATTATGAGCTCAGAAGCCCTTTTCGGGGTGTTCTGTTGTATGGGGGCTAGGTGAAATAATGGACTGATTTTAACCATTTTCAATAGGCTTCGTCCTTGGTCCGAAAAAAGAGTGTGTGTCAAATTTCATCCAATTATCTTGAAAATTGCGACCTGTACCATGCGCGCAAAGTTTACATGGACAGCCAGACGGACGGACAGACGGACATAGCTTAATCGACCCAGAAAACGATTCTAAGCCGATTGGTATACTTTAAGGTATAGAATATTTTTGTATGTTACAAACATCAGCACAAACCCAATATACCTTCCCCACTAAAGTGGTGTAGGGTATAATTATACCAAGATACTTTATGGAAGTTTTAATTGGTATAGTGGAACCCTGTATTGTCAATGGTTTGGTTGGGATTCTTCTAGGAGATTTATTAAACGGGAATATTATTGCTTGAGTTTTGGTTTCGTTAACTTTAATATTCCATTTTGTGTAATATTTATGGACATGAACAATGGATGAACTCAAATTTCTAATAATAGAGTTAGAAACTTTTCCGCTTGTAATGATAGCTGTATCATCTGCATAAAGTGCAGCAAATTTTTTTTATGTAGTTTAAAATCAGACGTATATATTGAGTATAATAACGGTGCTAAAACTGATCCTTGGGGTACGCCAGCTATGATCTTTCTTGAGCATGACATGTCATTTTCAATGTCAACAACAAACGTTCTATCGGAAAGAAAACTGTTAATGATTTTTTGATGATATATCGGATATCCAAATTTTCCAAGTTTGTAAACGAGACCTTTATGCCAGATTGAGTCAAATGCTTTTTGAACGTCGAGAAACACAATTCCAGTACTTTTACGTTGAAGTTTATTACTGTTTATAAAATTTAGAATTCTCTTGACCTGATGAACTGTTGAATGCTCTCTTCGAAAACCGAATTATTCATCTTTTGTTGTTGTTTTCCGTAAACTCCTGCATTCGATTTATATATATATAGGACGATAGCTATTAGGTGATTTCCGGTCTTTACCCTGTTTTAAAATGGGAATAACCTTTGCATGTTTAAAATTTTTCGGGAATAGCCATTTTTGAGGTACAAGTTGAAGAGTTCTGTAACTATGCTGAAAAATGATTTTGGCATTTTCTTCAAAACTATTGGTTTGATACCATCAATATCTGGAGCTTTCGAATTTTTTAATTTATTTATGAAGAATTTCAATTCTTCCTTAGAGGTAAGATACATTTCATTGTCTTGTTGAATAATTTGGTTATCGAGCCATTTTATATGTTTTAAAAGATTTCGATCAGAGGTCGATACCATATTGTATGTTAGTCCATGACTTCAAAAATATTAGCAATTGCAGTAGCTTTTTCTTTATTGTTATACACAGTAACGCCATCTATTGACAGTGGTTCAATAGTAGACTTTTTACCTTTCACTGCTTTAGTCAATAACCAACACTTTTTTTACAGTTGGCAACCCTTGGAGAAATGTTGAGCAGCTGTTATTTCTGTCATTCGACACATGGTGATTGATTAGTACTCTCAGCTGTTTTAATATTGCTGCGATTGTGTTTTTTTCTCTTGAATCATTGCTTCTTTGGAAGAGACGACGATACCTATTTCTTTGTCCTATTAAATAGATCGTAAGGTGTGAAAATTTTTACTGCCTCACCAACTCACCAACAGGGATTTGTTTGGATGCTTCCTGCACAATTGTTGTAACTTTACAGAACATATCATCTATGTTGTTTTGTGTAAGTATTGCATTTCTAAAATCATTGCTTTTAAGTTTCTCATCTACCCAATTTCTAATAGAGTTCCAGTCGGCTTTGTTGTATAGTGGGATAAGTGTTTGTTTTGAACTATAGTGACCAGAAATTTTATAGGATGGTAAATAAAATAGTTAGATGTAAGGTGGTGATTGTAAGGTTTGTTGCCGGCATTGTTATTTTGATGGCAGTGCCAACTTCTGTGATGGGCGTTGAAATCGCCAGCAATAAAGAAATCCATTCCAGTTATTGTTATTATTTCCAAATCGGAAACAGAGTGGTTAGTATACCACGGACAATACGCTGACGTAATTCTTAATGGACTGTTATTAACATTAACTAATATTGACACATTTTCAATCGTTAACGTCGGGAATTTTTTGAGACGATGATGAGGAATATTTCTCCTGATTCCAATAAGAACTCCTCCTCCATGAGACTGACGATCTTCTCTATGAATTGTATAGTTATTAATATTGAATTTGTGACTAGAATTTAAAAAGGTTTCGTTAATTTAAAAAATATCTATTTGTTTTTCGTTGACAAACTGTTCCAATTCGGTAATTGCAGACGTTTTTGTTAGCCCTGGGCGTTCCACTGCATAATCTGAAGTTCATTTTTTGTTGTTAGATTATATGACATGTTTCAACATCATGCCTAAAACCCTCATTTTGTCATATTTATTTTTGCATTTCTGCAATGCATCGAGGGCTTCGAAGTAAATTTCTTAAATCTTTTCATTAGATATATCTTCATTATCCCCAGTTTGTGTACCAGATTTTACAACTGAGGAATATGACATTTTTTTACTGAAATGAGATTGAGTAAATGTCCTTGGAGGGTCATTGCTAGTGGTGTGCATATTAAATTGATTCTGCCATTACTTGTCTTTGGTAATTTGGTAGCCTTTGCTTAGACGACACTTTTTTACGTATTTCTAAATATTCCTTACGATTGGGGCAGCGGTTATGTTCTTTCTGTTTATCTTGATGCAATTATAACATTTATAGATCACAGGGCCATTTGAATCAGTTTTGCAATCTGCACCACAGCCTAAGTAAGCGGGTTTTCCATGATAGTTTGCTGCACCGTGTCCATACATGGTACATTTTGAGCACTGGGTCGGACCATTTTAATTACGTAATGGATTTCTCCATTGTACGATAATGTCACAAAAATATTTTATTTTACGTACCTCTCGCTTTGATATCTGGCTCCTGTTAAATTCTATCATGTACAATGCATCGTCTGCGCTGGTTATCGAAGTATGTATCTCTTTGATTGAAACTGGTTCAATATTGTGCTTACATTTAAATTTGTCTTGAATCATGTTTATGCTGACTTGTGGTAAGCCAAATAGAACAAGCTTAAACTTATTATTGTCTTTTACTGGGTGAGTGAAGAATGTGATGTTCTTAGATTTTAATAATTTTATGATTTCTTCGAAGTCAGAAACAGTATTTGGCAATATTTTTGTTCCTATGGACATCCTTTTGTACTTACACTTCTAACCTAGTAATTTGTTATTAGAGTTGAACTAATGGCAGTTCTGCAATTACTTCACTTACTGCATCGGAATCGTCCAAATCAGAAAATGCTTGGAATCTGTTGCTGGTAGTTGCCCCAGATAGTTTAAGATACTTGAATCTTGGAGTATTTCCGCAAAATAGTTTGCGCTTTTGATTCATAATAAAAAAAGTAAAATAGAGATAAATGGAAAGTGTTTGTATTTAGCTCAGCGATGGCAAAATTGGTACGATGGTACTTTTTTTGATACTATTTGATGTTCAAAAGTACCGTTGTACTCCCGAGTCTTATTTGATACTCTCAGGACCAGACAGATAGATAAAGAATTTTTGTATGAAAACCTTTAATATATCGTTTCGATAAAAAATAACAGGTTAAAGTATATTTCAAATTTTAAATTCCAAGAGTGTTTTAGCACATTGTTATATAAAATTCTCAAAAATACATCAACTAAAAGCCGTTTTTTTCTAAAAAAATCAAAAATAAAATTATAAACGGCTAATAAAGTTGTATATATTTTTATCTTGATTGACATTATGTATGTTCAATAACAAATAATTAATTGTTACAAATTATCATAAATTGTTTTTGTATTTCAATACAAATTTGAAATATTTTTGTGAAAATTAGTAACAACTTTTAGTTATTGAACAGACCCATTATATGAATATTAATCTTATTAAAATTTCATTGTTAATATTTTATGAGAAAATTACCAGAAATTTAAATTTTGAAATAATATTTGACTTTAAAACAAATTATTTCCAAATGATAGGAACTCGAAGGATTTAATCTACTATAAAACGATATGTTTTGAAACTAAGCACTTAACCAAAGATAATATAAGAAGTTTTAGGTCAAAAATGTTTGGACTTTTAAGCAAATTATTGTTTCATGTCATATTCAGAATCGGATGTACGAGTAAATATCCTATTTAAGGTCCCACGACGGATTTTAATTCAATAACACATATTAAGCGATTTATTGACAATGAACAGTCGATACTAATACTTGTAGCTCAATTATTAGCATTAAGTTGAAATTCTAGGCGTCATGAAATAACTCCAAAAAACAAAAATGAAAAAGTCCTCAAATTTGGGGACTTATTTCATTATGAAATAATTCCACAATTTAAAAATTATTAGCATTAAGTTGAAATTCTAGGCGTCATAAAATAACTCCCCAAAACAAAAATGAAAAAGTCCTCAAATTTGGAGACTTATTTCATTATGAAATAATTCCACAATTTAAAAATGAAAAAAGCCCTAACGAAATGAAATAACTTCGTAAATGAAAATGAAATAACACCCCATTTTTGGGGATTTATTTCATATGAAACAAATCCCTAATTTTAAAATGAAATAAGTTCCCATTTAAAAATAACAAATTACGGAATAAGTCGGTTTTAGTGACATTTCTACAAAAAATTTCGAGTGGGGCATTTCAGTTTAATCGCTTAATGAAGATTCCCTTAATAGCCGGTCTGTGGCCGGGCGCAAGGGCTTTCTACTCTATGGTATGTCCAACAACGGCTTCGCTTAATAAATATTCCTTAAATAGCCGGCATACGGCCGGACGCAAGGATTTACCACTCTATAATATGACCAACACCGGCTTCGCTTAGAGAGGGAGAGTGTATTCTTAGCGAAGCCGGTGTTCAATGTACGCCAGAGGATAAAACCCTTGCGCCCGGCCGAAGGCTGGCTATCAGACATATATTTTTTATTTCGTGTGACAAAAGTAATATAATGAATTAAATCCCCAAATTTTGTTGTTTTTGCTTTCTGAACAAATTTTTAGGGAGTTATTTCATTTTTGTTTTGGGGAGTTATTTCATGACGCCGAAATTCTAAATTCGTCCTTTTATAGGGCGAAATGTGGCCTGATTTTAATTAATGTCGGATTTATTAAAATATAATATCATGACAGCTTTAAATTTAAGATATTTACAAGTACAATATCTGGCTAATATTTGAGATGTAAAAGGTGAACATTGAGGGACGGACAAGGATTCATCATATTAACATATAATGCCTTTCTACTTCTGTTATGGATTGTTTAAAAAAAATTAAATGTAAATGTAGTTAAGAAATTGCCATCATTTAGCAAAAAAAAATATTTGCTAAATGATGGCAAAAAAGTACCCTCTGAAATATTTTTTGATACTGACACAAAATCTCATTTTCCATCCCTGATTTAGCTAAACTGATTTGAGTATCAGCATGCGACTGACGTAATAACTTTTCAAAATACTAAATAACATAAATTATAACATATATTATATGAGAAAAAGACGTTTTATATTCGGGAGGCAATAAAATAAAAGGGCTCTTTCAATATGAAATAGAGCATCACAACCTATCCTAGACCACACAGAGTGGCAAAAGGAGTAAAACCACATTGTGTTCGTATAGAAAATAAAAAGAAAAAAATAAAAAAAATGTATTTATACATATATTGATATTCTTAATAGTATATACTTTATAGTTTTTTATATATAAAATATAGTATATATTAACAAAAAATATTTAAAATAACATTAATATATAAATATAAATTATATTAATTTTTTAATGAAAAGAAACAATGGAAAAGAAAACAGAAAATATATCATATATATCTCTAATATGAATCTATAAGTAAGTAATGTAATATATATGTATACATATATATATACATATACATACATATATTGAATAATTTTGTCACTCATGATTATAAAACATTCATAAATACTAAATTTTATAATTATAATAAAAATAAAATCATTAATAAACAAGAATTTAATAAAGTTGTTTCAATCTCTTATAAAATCAATATTAACAAGTTAGAATGCTATATTCGGCTATGCCGATTCTTAAATACCCTCCACTAGCAAGCTACTTTTTATTAAAACCCATTTAATTATCTAGTTTTTAGCTAACTGGGCATAAGGTTTGTTTCCATAGTCAGGGATCATTTAGCAATTAGGTCTAAAAAAAATTATTGTAAGTGATTTTCGGGTATGGAATTTTTAAATGATGTTGTTGGCGTTATATGGGAGCAACGACCTGTAACGGATCAATTGGAAAACATTTTGGCAGAATGATTTATCAATATACAGAATATGATCATGTCGAATTTTATCCGGATATAATCTTTCAATAATGAATTATGTGGTATTAAGTGATTTTCAGAAGTGAACCTTATATGGGAACTACGACTCTTTATGGACCGACCCGAAAAAAATTCCGTTTACTGATTTATATATACACAATATATATTCAAGTTGAATTTTATCGCAATAACTTTAATTGTCAATGAAATTGTGCATTTAATTTATTTTCGGAAATGGGAGTTGTGACCAACTGTGAACGATCCGGGAAAAATTATGTATAATGATTTATATCATATATACAACACATGTTCACGTCGAATTTTACATCGATAGCTTTATTAGTTAATAAAATATGTGCCTTTGAGTGATTTTCGGAAGTTGACCTTATATGGATTAAAACATACGCAAAACATATTCGTGCCGAATTGCACTTCGGTAGCATTATTTATCAATGAAATATGCCCGTTTAAGTGATTTTCGATAGTGGACCTTATATGGGAGCTATGACCAATTACGGGCCTATCCGGAAAAAAAATTCGGAGAGTGATTCATACATACATACATACACAAAACATATTCTTGCCGAATTTTATTTAGATAGCTTTATTTATCAATAAAATATTCGCGTTTAAATTATTTTCGAAAGTGGACCTTATATGGAACTATGTGTACTTATTCGAAAAAATTTCGCTGAGTGATTTATACATAACTTATTCATGTCGAATTTTAACACAATATCTTTATTAGTTAATGAAATAAGAGCGTTTAATTGATTTTCGGAAGTGGACCTTATATGGGAACTCTGACCAATAATGGACCGATCCGAAAACAATTTGGAAGAATAGCTTGTATGTACACAAGATCTATTTAGTTAGAATTTTATCTCGATAGCTTTATTTATCAATGAAATACGCGCTTTTTAGTGATTTTCGGAAGTGGGCCTTATATGGGAGCTATGACCAATTGTGGACCGATACAAACTTACGTTAGTAGTATGATTTCTATTTATATTATATTTACATGTGCAAAATTTTGTGTTGGTACCGACATATTTGTGGAAGTTATTAACGATAAATACATTTCCGGAAATATTACCTTTGTATGGGAAGTTTTAACTCGATTGTTTTGATTTTAAACATAATTAATCCCTATGTAAAAAAATAACGTGTGACAAAATTTATCGAATTATCTTTTGTATTTCTGAGAAAACGACTTAGGAATTACGAAAAACTATTAATTTTTTTCGAGGTAGTCTGATATTTTTACTCATTATACCCTCCACCACCATCAGTGGTGATAGAGGGTATAAATAAGTTTGTCGTTCCGTGTGTAACACCAAGAAATATTCATCTAAGACCCAACAAAGTATATATATTCTGGGTCCTTATGAAAATCTGAGTCGATTTAGCTGTGTCCGTCTGTCTGTGTAAAACACGCTCACGTTAGAACTAAGCAAAGGAAATAAACCAAATTCACCAAAAATATTTATTATTATCCTAAGAAGTTTAGTACTGAAAATCAGCAAAATCGGTTCACAACGTAAAAAGCTATGAGTAGAAAAAGACTACATCGAAAAAAAAAATACGTTTTTTTCATAATTCTTTTGAAGTTTTCTCAGAAACTACCAAAGATATTTCGATGAATTTTATCACACATTATTTTTTCATGGCAGTGATCAATTACGTTGAAAATCTTTAGAATCGATCCAATATTTCCCATAGCCCCCATACAAAGGAATATATTCAGGGATATTAGTTTATCGTTAATAACTCCCTCAAATATATCGGTATCAACACAAAATTGTGTACATGCAAATATAATATGAACAGAAATCATACTGTCAACGTAGATCTCAGTCGGTCCACAATTGGCCATAGCTCCCATACAAGGTCCACTTCCGAAAATCACCTTAACGCACATATTTCATTGATGAATAAAGCTGTTGTGATAAAATTCGAGTTAAATATGTTTTGTGTACATACAAATCATTCTACCAAATTGTTGGTTGGTCATAGCTCCCATATAAGGTCCACTTCCGAAAATCATTTAAAAGCTCATATTTCGTTGTCATATAAAGCTATCTTAATGAAATTCGACACAAATATGTTTAGTCTAAATATAAATCACTCCACGAAATTTTTTCCGGATACGTCCATAATTGGTCATAGCTCCCATATAAAGTCCCTTTCCGAAAATCACTTAAACGCATATATTTCATTGAATTATAAAGCTATCGGGATAAAATTCGACACAAATATGTTTTGTATACATGCAAATCATTTTAAAAATTTTTTTACGTATCGGTCCATTATTGGTCATAGCTCCCATATAACCTCACTTCCGAAAATCACTTAAAAATACATATTTTATTGTCAAATAAAGCTATCGTGATAAAATTCGACATAAATATATTTCGTATAAATATGAATTATTCTACTAAATTTTTTCCGGATAGGCCCATAATTGGTCATAGCTCCCATATAAGGTCCACTTCCGAAAATCACTTAAACACATATATTTCATTGAATTCTAAAGCTATTGGGATAAAATTCGACAAAAATACGTTTTGTGTACATTCAAATCATTTCACCAAATTTTTTACGGATCGGTCCATTATTGGTCATAGTTACCATATAAGGCCCACTTCCGAAAATCACTTATAAACACATATTCCACTGTCAAAAAAAGCTATCGTGATAAAATTCGACATAAATATATTTCGTATAAGTATGAATTATTCTACTAAATTTTTTTCCGGATAGGCCCATAATTGGTCATAGCTCCCATATAAGGTCCACTTCCGAAAATCACTTACACACATATATTTTATTGAATTCTAAAGCTATTTGGATAACGTTTTGTGTACATTCAAATCATTTCACCAAATATTTTACGGATCGGTCCATTATTGGTCATAGCTCCTATATAAGTCCCACTTCCGAAAATCACTTATAAACACGTATTTCATTGTCAAATAAAGCTATCGTGATAAAATTCGACATAAATATGTTTTGTCTTTATATGAGTCACTCTACGAAATTTTTTCCGGATAGGCTCATAATTTGTCATAGCTCCCATATAAGGTCCACTTCCGAAAATCACTTAAACGAATATATTTCATTAAATTCTAAAGCTATAAGGATAACATTGGACTTGAATATGTTTTGTGTACATATAAATCATTCTACCACTTTTTCTCCGGATCGTTTCATTATTGGTCATAGCTCATATATAAGTCCCACTTCCGAAAATTACTTAAACGCACATATTTCATTGTCAAATAAAGTTATCTTGATAAAATTCGACACAAATATGTTTTGTCTTTATATGAATCACTCTACGAAATTTTTTCCGGATAGGCTCCCATAGAGGGTCCAAATTTTTTCCGGATTGTTCCATATATGGTAATAGCTTCTTCAAAAAAATCACTTAAACGCACATATTTCATTATAAAATAAAGATATCTTGATAAAATTCGACACAAATATATTTTGTGTAGTAAGGACATAGCTCCTATACATATAAAGTCCACTTCCGAAAATCACCTAAACGCACATATTTCATTAATTAATAAATCTATTGTAGTAAAATTCGACTTGTATTTTTTTGGCATTTAAATCATTATACGAAATTTTTTCCTTATCGGTTGATAATTGGTCACAATTCCCATATAAGGACCATTTACGAAAATTACTCAAATGCACATTAACAATCAAAGTTATCGGGATAAAATTCGACATAAATGTGTATTTTGTATATATAAATCATTCTACGGATTTTTTCTTCCGGATCGGTCTATAGGTTGTCTTAGCTCCCATATAAGGTATACTTCTGAAAATCACTTAATACCACTTAATTCGTAATTAAATGATTACATCCGGATAAAATTCAAAATGAGTATGTTCTGTGTACAGATAAATCATTATATTAAAATGTTTTCAAACTGGCCTATTAATATACATTTTTCTCGACCTAATTAAAATTAGTTTGACATATGCATAAATGTTAGTACCCTCAATAAGGAAACAAAAATTCTGCCAAGTTATCTAAAAATTAGATAGTTAAATGCGTTTCAATAAAAAGTAGCTTGCTGGTGGAGGGTATTTAAGATTCGGCATAGCCGAACTTGTTACATTTAACATTTGCAGATTTTCAATACCAAACTGCTTAGGACAACAATGACTATTTTCAATGAATTTTGTTGATTTAATTTTCTTAGTTTTAACGTGCGCGTGTTTCAACCAGACAGACGGACATAACAAGATCGACTCAGAATTTGATAAGGACCCAGAATATATATACTTTGTTGTGTCTCAAATGAATATTTCTTGGTGTTACACACGGAATGACAAACTTGTATATACCCTCTATTACCACTGATGGTGGTGGAGGGTATAAAAAATTGTGGGTGTTTCTAACTAAAGTGAAAGTTTTATTACTTGTAGGTACGCAAAGTGGTTTATAAACTTTTGTTTTTGGAAACAATTGGGTGTCTCTGAAACTATTGGATACATCACAATACATGTGAAATGTTTGGAGCTGAGGTGTTTTCGAGTTTCTTTGTAAAATTTTATAACGATCGGCCCATTATTGTCCCTACCTGCAATATACGGTCCCCTACAGAAAATTACTTTAAAGCTCATAACAGGATTTTATAAGGATCGGTACATAATTGACCTTAGCCACCATATAAGGTACCCTTCAGAAAATGACTTTAACTCTCAGTACTGCCTTAAAGGTGGAAGTACAAAACACGCTTTGAGGCGGCAAGACGTTTTACGCTTTTCGAGCTTTACAACCTGCATATTACACACCACGCACCATTTTGATCTTTTTTAATGCTTTTTTAAGACTATTACTGAATATGTCTTGTAAACCTTGTAACTAACCTACAGGTCGCAATTTTGAAGATAATTGAATGAAATTTGATACATCGGTTTATAGTTGATCGTAAAAAAAATTACGTAAACGATAACTGTCTTAAAAAAACGAGTACAGCGAAGAAATTTGATATACCAAAGATTATTACAAGCCAAAATTCCTCTTTCAAATTTTATGAAGATCGGTTTATAATTGATCAGAAAATAACTTTAACGCTCACAACTAACTTAATAATAGCAGTGTAGTGGTGAAATTTATCATAAACAAATTTTATAGCAACAAACATTTCTCTAAAGGAACTATTCCGAAATTCACTGTCTATATTTATCAAATCAAATAAATGAGAAGATCTTCCAAAATTTACCTTAATTTTACAGCACAAAATTTGATGGTGAGTATAGAAGATTCGGCATGGCCGAATATAACACTCTTACTTGTTTATTCTTAAATTTTCCCGACATATTTTTAGTTTTTTAAATGTGACGGCCCTACGGAGGGTCGTACTATTTTTAAAAATATCCTCTAGATTTCTGACAAAATTCTAAATAAAAAATAAAACTTCTCAACAGTTATCTTGTCCCTATAAAAATTAGACGCATTCAAAGTTGCAACATGTAAAAAGTGTCTTATTTTTAAGGTTATTCCCTAAAAAGTCCCTGTATTCATTCTTTTATAGAAACAAATTTTATTCGGGACTATATACAAATTTTATATGATTCGGAAAGAGAACTTAATGCAGAAGCGTGTTAAATAAAAGTTGTTACCAGCCCTATCCAAACTGAAAAAAATATGTTGATTTGAATAAACAATTTTAAAAACGCAAAGCACCGATCCTCACAACGAACCCATATTTATATAGCCATATATGTTCCTTAAATACATATATATACAAAGTATTTCTCCTATCACACGGAAAATAACGTCACAGTGGGCACTTTTATCAAAAAAAAAAAAAATATTTTTTGGAATACATTTTTACCGCTTTAGGAATTTCGGTATTTTTATATAGAAAATGAGATAACTGGTTTTATTAGAAAGACTTGGATCTATATACAGTTAATCACAAAAATAAGTATGTATACAGAATTACTGACGATTGGTTTTATTTAAAAAAAGATATCATTTTTTCAATAAACAAAAAAGTAATACATTTATTTATTAAGAACAATTATGATAATTATTATTCACTACTTTTTTCTTCATATTTTGTTCTTTGAGTTCTCATTTAAGCTGAAGTTAAAAAGGTGCAAAATTTACGTCACAAATTAAGTATACAGATCATATCAGTATATATTTGGTTTAGTGATATTAACAAAATTTATGAAAATTTTACTTGTATTAATATAATTACTTTTTAATAAAATATTTTTTAAACAATAACTTGGAAAAAATCTACTTTTAGTTCCGAAATCTTGAAATTTGAGCCGATTGGCTCCGGAATAAATTAGTAGAACAGTTTTTTCTCATTTCTACGATTTTTTTCCACTTTAGACCCCGGATTTTGGATCTGGTGGTCATTGAACCCTCCAAATGATGCATTGAAAATAGAATTTTTCACTTTTGAAAAGAGTTGTTATTTCGAAATTAATGTTATATAATGTTATGTTAGGATTTGGCCATTTTGAACACAGTACGTTCTTGTAAACCGAAATTTATTTCTTAAGACTTACAACATAAACTTTAAAATTTGGATAATTCTATATATTACCTTTAATTTAAACAGGTTTTCCAAATACTCCGATTTCCAAAGCATACAATAATGCTACCAATCATATCTTGATATACTCAATACAATAACCATCTTTTATGGATCGTTTTATGGATGTTCAAAATTTTTCAATTCGTATTCATACCATCAATTGAGCCTGATTTAATATAAAAATCTTATCTTTTAAATTAAATTTGCAAGTGCCCGTGCATTTAAAACTGAATACCCTATTCTGTTGTTTTTATAAACAACAAAATAGAAGTTGTTTATTTTGTTTTTATTTTTTTTTTTTCCCTTACAACTGCATTTAGAGTTGGAAAACAACCAGCCAAGTGTAGAAAGGAATGTAAGAAAAAATAAACTCACTGTTATTGTTGGTGTTTTGTCAAAACTTTAATGTTTTGTGAAAGATGCGTTTTGAATTCTTATTGAGTTTAAAATAATTCTTTCATAAGACATTTCTAGTTTTCCTAAAATATTGGGAAAGGTTTCCTGATGAGCTGGCTTAAGCAACCGGCGAAATGCGCATAGGAACTAGCTTCCCCACCATCAATACATTACAGTGAATTTATTTAAAAATTGGGGTTGAAAGCACGATAAGAAACTCTTTAACTTATTTGAAAAAATAATAAAAATCCCGAAATCAATTTAAAAAAAAAAAAAAAAATCTTACTATTTTGGACAATAATCAATTTCAGAACCGATATGTAGTGTAAGTTATTGACATGGTCACCATTTGACGATTATTGGTAGTATTTAGGAGTTTGTAATGGATGATTGGAACCAAAAAACTTGTTTTAATTAATGGATACTAGTACAAATATTATTAATATCGCATTTTAAGATATAAATTTTAGGAAATCGCCGTTAAATATCGAATATGAACGCTATACTATGTTAAAAACGGCAATGTTCCGCAATGGATTGCAATTATTGTAAAGAAACAATAAATTTAAAAGTTAAAATATCGTCTACCAATGCATCATAATGAACAAGCGAGGGATATTATTGAATACCCGATCCAAAACTCCGGCGATTTAAATAGTCAGATGTTGTTAAATAGGAAAAAATGCTCCTATAAATAATATTCAGATTAATTACCAATAATTTCAAAAGTGAATTTTTTCCATGTTATAGTGTACAGAATATTTTATTATAAAATAATTACATTCAAACAGGTAAAATTTTCATGAATTTTGTAAATATCATTAAGCCAAATACATATTGAAATTGTCTATATACTTACTTTTGTGACGTAAATTTTGCACCAATTTAACTACACCTTAAATGAGAACTCAAGTAACCAAAATAACCCGGAAAAAAGTAGTGAATAATAATTATCATAGTTGTTTTTAATAAATAAATGTGTTACTTTTTTGATTTTTGAAAAAATAATATCCTTTTTTAAATAAAACCAATTGTCAGTATTTCTGTATACTTACTTTTGAGTTAAACTGTACATATGTCCAAAATTTTCTTCCGATATCTTTATTCGTTCAAATTTTACATTAACTCAAATTTTATATTTGTAATTATAATTTGTATACGCTTCACCTTCATGAGAGGGTATGAAGTCGAAGTGCTTTACGTGAGTACCTGGCGTGTAGCCCTATCTCACGGTGGTACTTCTTCAACCACTGGGTGAGTAAAATGTAAACAACTCATCAGTGCCCCTTTGTGTATCTTACACGCAGGTCGCAATTTTTGTACATGGATAAGCCGGTCCATGTACAAGCACTTTGCTCAAGTACTAGGGCTCTAATGCCATCTCTTGCCATAGTAGTCACGTTGGGGAAAGACAGGTGTCATAAGCAAGCTTAATCTACACCGACATAATGTCGCCCAACAACACTACTATGGCTCTGTTGATTCGGCAACAGCACCTAGGGGACGTAATTGGTAGTCCGAAACACGGATCATATTAATAGACAAGACTTTATTTCAGTGGCCACAAAGACCCACTGTGATAAGTTGAGCATGCACTCATTGGAAAATCGCCAATAAATTAAAGAAAGGGCAGTGACGACCTTGCACCATATCCTCCTTCCCATTTTTGCTAGACCGTAGTCTAACACATCGTTCATCGTTACGCCATCACACCATCCGTCAAATCCATCAATCACTCCATTCTCTCTATAGAATCAAAGTAGACATCAGAAACATCAAAGCACCAGAAAATTCATCATCGTATACCCAATCTTTGCATTATCAGCCCAAATCCAACATTTTATTAATCCACAGTCATGCTTTGTAGTTTGTACCGCTCCTTGCATCTAGGAACGATAACAGAAATGTATCCTGAAATTTTATATTTCACCGTGTATCAGTCTATTAACCAAGCACACCCTTCAACCACAGCCACTACGTGGATCCCGAAGGAACCTCAACCAACTGACCAGCCAGGACAAGTCCTGTGGGTCCTCTGGTTAGACCTCTTTCCAATTTAAGCAAGGACTAGGCCAGGCAGTAAACTGTCAACGCCAATTTATAGTCCCGGAAGACTACAGGTATTGGTAGCACCTATCTACCCCCAGATTGCAATACACCAAGATGCGGTCAGACATCAAGGAAGGGGGGAGAAGGGTATATATAAGTTTGTCATTCCGTTCGTAATTTCTATAGTATAATTTTGCGACCCTATAAATCCTTATAGATAGCGGAGGCGATTTAGCCATGTCCGTCTGTCTGTGTGTATGTTGAAATCAGTTTTCAGAAGACCCCAGATATCTATCTATATATTCTGAATCCTTATAGATAGCGGAGTCGATTTAGCCATGTCCGTCTGACTGTCTGTGTGTATGTTGAAATCAGTTTTCAGAAGACCCCAGATATCTGCGAGATCCGAATTTTCAATAAATCTATCGGAAATACGAGCGAATAGAACGATATTTAAAATCAGCCCAATCGGCCCATAAATAACGAAGATATGAGTAAAAATCCGAGACCACCTCTGAAAATTTCATCAAAAATTTACATTTTTCGTACATGCTTATACAGAAACAATAAACAAACAAAAACAAAACACAGTATCAAACAGTAAATTTTTTATTATTGTAATTTCATGTTTATAAACACAAAGCAAAGAATGAACGTAACGTGACGTTGTTATTGGCTAGAAACATGAAATTCAGTATGTAGAGCCTGGATTAGGCGAGAACACATTCTACAAAAGGTCCTTTTTGAATTTTCTATAATATTGAACCTAGAAAAATGAAATTAAGTATGTACAGCCCGGATTAGGCGAGAAGACATAAAAGGGTAGGTACTTTTCCGTTGTTCAAAAGGTCCTTTTTGAAATTTCTATAATATTGAACCTAGAAACATGAAAATAAGTATGTAAAGTCTGGATTAAGTAGGAACCCATCAAAGTGGACTTTTTGGTATTAAGTCAGAACCCATAAAAGGGGACTTTTCGTTCGTCAAAAGTTACTTTTTGAAATTTCTATAATATTGAACCTAGAAATATGAAATTAAGCATGTAGAGTCCGGATTAAATTAGAACGTATAAAATGGGTCTTTTTTGGCACTTTTTCAGCTTTAAAAGGCACTTTTTGAATTTTCTATAACATTGAACCTAGAAGTATGAAGAGCCCGGATTATGTGAAAACCTATAAAAGGGCATTTTTTGGTACTTTTTCCGTTGTTCAAAAGGTCCTTTTTGAAATTTCTATAATATTGAACCTAGAAATATTAAATTATACATGTAGAGCCCGAATTAAGTGAGAACCCATAAAAGGGGACTTTTTGGTCCCTTACCGTTTTAAAATTGGTATTTTTTTATTTTTTTTTTAATAAAATTCGTACTGACTGTTTTTTAACATGGTGGAGGGTATATAAGATTTGGTACAGCCGAATATAGAACTGTTACTTGTTTTTAAATAATTGGATTTATTGGATCTTGCATAAGGCAAATGACTTTAATCGAGGCTAAACAAATATCAAATCATGTCAAAGCAGCCAACAGATGGAGTTATTTCAAAATTTTATATTAAAATTATAATTTTGCCATAGGTTAGGGTAGGTTACGTGGGTTGCTCGCTAGCAAGCGAGTTCACTCGGAGGCCTCGTGGCCCATTGTGATACCCTTAGAATTACCATTCCCTAATATTGATAGAATGGTTTCCCTACCTAATTCGTTCGTTCGGTCGGCTTGGTTCGTTCGGTCTCCATGTAAACCAGCCGGTGCTTTTAATAAAACCCATCATGTTTATTAGTGACGCATCTCTGAGACAGTCTAGATCATGAAAAAGATCTCTACCAAAATAGAGTAGTCTGTGCTTTTGTAAGGCTGGGCAGTAACATAGAGGGTGTTGTACCGATTCCACTTCTGCTTCTTCCAAGCAGCCTCTACAGTAACTATAATTTAGGTAGCCGATACGTTCCGACATATGTCCAGTGGTGATATTTGACCAACTGAGTTCCATCTCACTCAAAGCCCATTCATCTATCAATTTTGATAGGGTCGTTAGGGTAGTGTGAATATCCTTTTACGCAAGGGTTAAGTCTAGGGATGACCCTTTGGTTGCACATTCATCAGGTATTTCATTTCCCGGATGCCCTCATGTCCTGGAACCCATATAAACTCAACGTGATGTTGTGTCAGTTGTGCCAATGATTGAATACAATTGAGAAGACATTTCGACTTAATAACAATGGAGTTAAGAGCCTTGATTGATGCAGGGCTGTCCAAGTATATGTGTATAGTCGCATTTTCGAGATTTAGTTTCCGGATTCTTCTCGCGGCTGTATAGATGGCATATATCTCTGCCTGAAGGACCGTGCAAGTGTCAGGTAGTCGAAGAGACAATAGAAGATTTAGTTTTTCGGAAAAGATTCCTGATCCCGTTTCTGTCTTTGAGTCATCAGTATAGATTGAGATCACGTCGTCCCTTAGGAGCCAGTCCAGTGTTCGGTATTGTGGTCTTGAATGACCTATTAAAATTCAGTGTAGATAGAATGTAGTCTGTTTCCTGCCCCATGATTGACCTGCCTATCTTTTGTAGGATGGTGCCATGACCAATGCGGTCGTTCTTTAAACCGTTCGACTGTTTAAGTCGTAGAGCAGATTTAGTAGAAATGCATTTATTTTTTCGGAAAAGATTCTCGATCCCGTGCCCCTTTCTGTCTTTGAGCCATCAGTATAGATTGAGATCACGTCGTCCCTTAGGACAGTGTTCGCTGCCAATCATCCCTTGTCGGTATTGTGGTCTTGAATGACCTATTAAAATTCAGTGTAGATAGAATGTAGTCTGTTTCCTGCCCCATGATTGGCCTGCCTATCTTTTGTAGGATGGTACAATGACCAATGCGGTCGTGCTTTAATCCGTTCGACTGTTTAAGTCGTAGAGCATATTTACCAGAAATGCATTTGATGTATATATCAAGGGGTTTTATGTTTAGCATCATCTCCAGACTATGAAAGGGGTTTTCCCTAGCCAGCGTAAGCTGTATCGTAAAGATTATTCTGTTATGATCGGAGAATGAGCATTCTAGTGATACTCTCCAATTCTAGTGATACTCTCCAATTGAAGTAAACACTCATCCCTGTCATTAATATCCGAGCTCCCCCACAGAGTATGATGGGCATTAGCATCACATTCTATGACAAGATCATGGCCCCTTGTATTACACCATTCTACTAGTGTGTGTAAGGCACGCGAGGGTGGATTATCTTCGTCGTAAGGTAGGTACTATCATCTGCATAATTAGGGTTGGTAGCCCTTGTCGCTCTAATGCAACTACCGATAAATCACCAGAACTGTAATTAGATAGAAGGAAAACTTTAATGTATTACCTGACCAAAATACAGCTCCTAATTTAACCTTCAGGGGTTGAAGAAAGGAGCTTCGAATTTTACTGGCTGCAACCCAGGGTTCTTGGATTAAGGCCACGTGGATAACTTCCTTCTCCATAAAACGCAGCAAGTCGTCCGTTACTGCTTCGGAATGGATCAACCGAAGTTGGTTGAGCCCGTACTTTATGACGCCTTGAGAGGAACGAAGGAGTCGGAGAAATTCCGCGTTTTGCGGCTCAGAGGACACCATGCGCACGTCCTCCTCATAAGTCTCATAAAGGTTTAAATCCTTCAGACCTGAAAGGTTGTCGTCCGAGGTTACTCTGTCGTGTCTGGTCAAAAACGTGTCCTTTTTGTCTACCCCAGTAGCATCTTCGTCTACCAGACCTGGGGTACATGTCCGTTTCGTTGCAGTCACAGTAGCTCCAGTGGCACTCAAACCTGTAGCTTCCACCTGAGTACGCACGTTACCCTCGGAGATTTTAACACCCTCGACCAAGGGCATTATTTCCTGATATTTCATGGGGGGGTTTTGGTATTTTATAGCTCTACCACAGGTCAGAGATACAAGCCGAGACGGCTCAAATCGGCGGCGGCTGGCCGCCGGTAATATTTTGCAAGCCGCGCCGCCGCCGACTTCTTTCGGCTCAAAAGCTAAGCCGGCTTAAACGTAGCCGCTGATAAAGATTAGAAACACACATGTATTTCAGAACATAATTTCAACAGATTGAACGGAGTTGCCACTATTTTAAATTCTTATGGCAAATTGAAAAGAGTTGCCACACAATATTGTGCTAATATTAAAATAGTGAAAACTACTATAAATGTCCATTTTTTGCAGAAAAAAACTTATATAGAGACAGGTTTCTATGTAACAGACTATTATACAAAGATTTTCAATATAATAAACCTTATAAGGTCAATTTCTAAAGAAAAAGTGAAATTGAGCCGATATTTTCTGTAATAAGCCGCCGTCGCCGATCCAAAATGGTTGCGCCGCCGCTGCCGATCATTCCCCATCGGCTTGTATCTCTGCCACAGGTATGAAAAAGACGCTGCCGCTCCTCTGGAGTCAGACGCAGACCAGGATGCCGCTCAATATGAGTCAGACGCACTCTGAATTTTTCGATAAAAACTTTAACAATTTGCACTAAAATATCATGTGTGCAATACTTAAGTTGTTATTTTGTTTATTTTACTATTTTTATACATTTAAAATAAAATTTGCCATCTGTTGGTGAATAGCAAAATAAAACAAATTTATTTAATTTTAAATCATTTTAGTTTTGTTCTATGAATACCATTACACTTATGCATACACTTATTGCATACAATGCACTTGCACAATTTTGTGTATGTGTAACTCATAAAAATATTTAATGTAAACATACTCCAATTATAGTTTGTACCAAGAATGTTTAAAGAAAACAAAGTGCCACAAATCGGTCACTCGGTTAACACTTAAAGTAGAGCAAAAGGGTTTCACGTTGCATTCAAATGAAAACAAATAGAAAATAGCAATAAAGTAAAGATTACTCAATTATTGCTTTGCACTCAATATTTTGGAGAAGCACTCAAAGCAATATTTTGAATAAAGTGACTTACTAAAATTTATGAATGCATGGTACGTATTATGATTGAAGTGTGTAAGTAAATAGTAATATTAGATTTTAAGTATTGAGTGTGCTTTATAAAGTCACTCAAATTAAGTTTGTAAAATTAGTATATAAGAACGAAGAAAATAAAGGAAAAAAATCAATTCTGATTTGAAAGATCAAAAGAACTAAACTTTATTTTTTTTTACGTTTTTACATGGCGATCCTGCCAAATTTAAAAGTAGTGCAGTAATTTTGCACCTTTTTTTAAAAAAGGATATGGAGGAGTGCTTTTTAGCACCCAAAGGAAAAGAAAAATATATTGGCTATGAAGACGGGACCTCAACCCCTCACAATAGAGGATTAGAAAAAGAGGACAACAAAGGAAAATAAAAAAGAGGAGAGCAATTCTCCTGAGATGTATAAATAGCTCACTACCACCATAATGACAGGCAGCATCTACAATGTGGAGACAGATCTCCGAGATTATATATATATATATATATATATATATATATATATATATATATATATATATATATATATATATATATATATATATATATATATATATATATATATATATATATATATATATATATATATATATACATATATAAATATATTATAATATTAAAAAAAAAACAGAAGTGCGTCTAATCCGCACTCTTAGAGCCAGTAAGGCATTATCAATTAAAGACTTTTTATTAAAAAAAATAATAACAAATAAAAAAAATATATATATGTATATGTGATAGAGAAAATGACTAAATGATTGTAAAAATAATATATATAAAAAAAGCAGAAATTTAAAATTACATTTGTAAGTCAAGATAATTTTAAATGGACCCAATAACATCATTAGAATCTATTATATCCAATGCAAAGAAATCATTAGGAAGACCTTATTCAGAAAAAACGGTCACAGGAAAACAAGCGGAAATAGAATTGTTAGGAAAAGAACTAAATAAAAAGTTAGAAAGTCAAGAGTTGTCTGAAGCAGCAAAGTATAACTTAATAACAAAGTTTAAACAATTACAAGAAGAAGCTTTGGATATTTTAGATCAACATTTAAAGAAAAGAGTAATAAGTGACAAAAGGCAGGAATTAATTGTAGTAAACATGGACATTCAGGAATTATCGACATTAACAAAATAAATTCCAAAGTTTACTGGTGATGTAAACTCTTTGAATGATTTTGTTTCGAAGGTTAAATTAGCGCATGGAACTATACCTATTGAAAAGCAAAAATCTTTCTTTGATTTTGTATTTAATGACAGGCTAAAAGCTAATGTTAGATACAGAATCCAACAAGGGGTTGTACCATTTAGTGTAGATGAATTGATTAAGACTCTTAAGGACATTTACAAGAGTACTAAAACTTATAACAGCATTTACAATGAACTGAATAGAACATACCAGAAGGACGATAATCTAGATGGTTTCATAAAGAAGCTAGATTATTATACGATACAGATGATAGAATTACAAGTGGAAGAGGACGGTAAAGAATTTAGAAGTTCTATCGTTAAATCGAATTATCGATTAACATTTAATGCGTTTGTGTCAGGCTTAAAAGATCGACAATTGGCAAAGCCTATTCATGTTTTGGGCATTACAACATATCCAGAAGCGGTAAAAGCAGCTGAGAAAGCTGTGATAAGTGAAAATCAATTTAAACTTGTATCACAGACTTCCCAAATAAACACATTTAATTAAGAAGACATCAAAATTCTCCAGAATGCAAAAAATGGGATAGAAAACATGGAAATAAATGTCCAGCAGAAGGTGTAACATGTCACAAGTGTGGGAAACCAAACCATTTTGCAAATGTATGCTTGTCCACGAATAAGAATAGAGGTCAAAACAACCATCGAAATAACAATAACCATAGGAATAACAACTATAATAATGCCAACAATAACAGGAACAACAATTACAATAATAACAACTATAACAGAAATAACAGTTATAGTACTACCAATAATAGAGGAAACTGGAGAAATAGGAATCACAATATAAATCAAGTTGAAGTCCAGGGAAACTTCCAAAATCCGGAGATCTCACAAACCAGGTCTCCAGAGGGATTATATTAAGCACTAAACAAGTTTTTAGCATATCATCCAACCTCAAAAACTATGTGAAATTGGATATACTTAATGTTGATAAAGGATTAACATTTTTAATTGATACGGGAGCAGACATATCCTTATGCAAGAAAGAATTTTTACATCGTTACGAGGAAAGATCGGATGATTATTGCAATTTAACTGGAATCTCAGATGAAATAATAAAATCATTGGGATCCAATAATATCAAAATTAATACAAATGGCAACATACTCGAACAGGATATACAGCTAGTTTCCAATGATTTCCCAATAAACACTGACGGAATTTTAGGAAGAGATTTCCTGTGTAAATTTAAATGCAATATTGACTATGATAAATATATTTTATCTTTTTGTATAAGTGATGAGAATATAACCTTACCAATACTTAATAATAAGGAATTTAAGGTAAATCAGATAGAAATACCCCAACGAAGTGAAATAATTGTACCTTCTAAAATAAATTTGGATGAAGATTCTGTGATATTAAATAGACAAATAATAAAAGGTGTGTATTTGGCAAACGCAATAATACCAAAAGATTGCCAACAGCATATCAAATTATTAAACGCAACCGATAAAATTGTAACCATACATAACTTAATAGTTGAAACCATTCCATTCCACAATTACGAGATTTATTCAATAAATAAAGTTATTAACAATAATGCAAACGCACGTTTTGAGAAATTACTAAGTACTCTAAAACTAGATGACTTGGATGATGTAAACAAGGAGAAGATAATAGCGATATTAAGAAAATATCAAGCAGTATTTCATGTTGATGATGAACCATTAACAACAAATAATTTTTATAAACAAAGGATCGAACTACATGACAAAAATGCGATGTATATAAAGAACTATCGTTTACCACATGTTCATACAGCAAAAATTAATTCTCAAGTACAGAAACTTTTAGAAGATAATATTGTCGAACCATCAACAAGCCCATATAACGCACCATTATTATTAGTACCAAAAAAAGGACAAACAGATGTAAAGAAATGGAGGTTAGTCGTTGATTTCAGGAAATTAAACGAAAAGATTGTAAATGATAAATTTCCATTAACGCGTATTGAGGACATTTTGGATAAGTTGGGAAGAGCTAAATATTTTTCGACTTTGGATATGACAAGTTCTTTTCATCAGATTGAACTAGAATATAAATCACGTCCATATACAGCATTTTCAACACCTAATGGTCACTACCAGTACGCAAGACTACCTTTTGGACTGAAGATTTCTTCAAATAGCTTTCAAAGAATGCTCTATTAGCCCTATCAGGATTAGAATCTGAAGCATTCCTATATGTAGATGATATAATAGTTTTTGGATGCAGTTTAAAAAACCATAATGCAAATTTAGAACGATTGAAAACTTACAACCTAAAGTTAAATGCTAGTAAGTGTTGTTTCTTAAAACCAGAAGTCATTTATCTTGGTCATTTGATAACTAAGGATGGAATCAAACCAGATCCAGAGAAGTTTGATGCAATTTTAAAATATCCAGTACCCAGATTATTTAAATAAATTATTAAGAAAGGGTACAAAATATCATTGGACAGAACAATGCCAAAAATCATTTGAAAAACTTAAAGAGAAATTAATAACTCCACCAATCCTACAATATCCTAATTTTGAAAAACCTTTCATATTAACAACAGATGCATCAAATTTTGCATTAGGAGCAGTATTATCTCAAGGAGAAATTGGTGAAGATAGCTAATTTCTTATGCGAGCCGATCCTTAAACAAATATGAAAGTAATAAACCCGTAATTGAGAAAGAATTAATTGGGGCATACAATTTTTCCGACCATACTTATACGGAAGAAAATTTATTGTGGTTACTGACCATCGACCACTTATTGCATTATTTTCACACAAAAATCCTAGTTCAAAATTAACTAGAATTCGATTGGAACTATCAGATTATGATTTTGAAATCATATACAACATATACCATATACCCACCATCAAACCTCGTTTGACTCGAACGAAACTTACTTATGTCGAATTTCATCTATATACTCGTATATTTAGGCCAGTTATAAGCGTTAAAGTAATTTTCTGAAGGGGATCTTATATAGGGGGGTAAGGTCAATTATGGGTCGATCCTCATAAAATTTGGTTCGTATTAAATTTACTTGTGTCGAATTTCATCGCTACACTCGTATTTTTAAACCATTAATGAGCGTTGCAGTCATTTTCTGAAGGAGACAATATATGGGGTGTAGGGTCAATCATGGACCGATCCTCATAACATTTTTTAGATAGATTTTGACTCGTATGAAACTTACTTATGTCAAATTTGATCTATATACTAATATTTTTAAGCCAGTAATGAGCGTTAAAGTAATTTTCCGAAGGGGACCTTATATGGGGGTTAGGGTCAATTATAGACCGATCCTCATAAAATTTTGCATAGTGATTTTGGATCATAAGAAACTTACTTATGTCGAATTTCATCGCTATATTCGTATTTTTAAACAAGTTATGGCTGTTAAAGTTGCTTTACGATGTTGCCCATTTCCAATACCAAACAAACCTTACCTATAAGAAATATTTATGTGAAATTTCAACCCTCTAGCTCTTTCCATTCTGACTCTATCGTGCTTTCAACAGACAGACAGACGGAAGGACGGACAGACATGGCTAGATCGTCTTAGAATTTAATGAGGACCCAGAATATATATACTTTTGTGGGTCTATGATCAATATTTCGATGTGTTACAAACGGAATGACAAAATCAATATACCCCCCATCTTTTTTGATGGTGGGTATAAAAAGGGTAAAAATAACACGAATGCAGATGCTTTATCTAGACTAGAGTTAAATTCCGATATACTAAAAATGATGATACCTTAAACAATTGATGTTACAACAAAGAAATCACTGGTGATAACAAGAGGAATGAATAGAAAAATAATACAAAATGAAAATAAAATAAAAAATGAAGACGAGAAAGAGGATAACACAGAAAATGAAAATATGAATAAAAAAAGGATAAAAATGAAAAAGATAAAGTGGACATCTCCTATTGGGCCTGATCAACTCAAGATGTGGGAATGTACATCCATGAATGATATAAAACTTGCAAGTAAATTAAAATTTATATTAGAAGTAGGGTTCTATAAATCGACTTTCGAATAATCGAACAATCGACTTTTTGTCGAAAATAGTCGAAAAGTCGAAGTCGACTATTTTGTTCCAAAAAAGTCGATAACTCGACTATCGTCTGTGAAAAAAGTCGACTTTGTGAATAAAAGTCGAAAAAAGTCGAAAAGTCTGAAAGTCGAAAAAAGTCGATAAGTCGAAAAAAGTCGAATAAAGTCGAAAAAAGTCGAGAAGTCGTAAAAAGTCGAAAAAAGTCGAAAAGTCGAAATAGTCAAAAATTTAAAAAAAGTGGAAAAAAAAAGTCAAAAACTCTAAAATAGTCGGAAAAACTCGAAAAAAGTCAAAAAATAGTCGGAAAAAAGTAGAAAGAAGCCGAAAATAGTCAAAAAGTCGAAAAAAGTCGGAAAAAGTCGAAAAAAGTCGAAAATGTCGAAAAAAGTCGAAAAATCGAAAAAGTCGGAAAAAGTCGAAAAGTCGACTATTTATAAAATACTTATAGTCGAAAAGTCTAAAATTCGACTCTTATTTAAATGAAAAAAGTCGAAAAAATCGACTTTTCATAAAATGCAAAAAGTCTAAAAGTCGACTTTTAATTAAATGAAAAAAGTCGAAAAGTCGACTTTTCGTTTCAACTATAGAACCCTAATTAGAAGAGTCGACCAAAGAAATAAAAATAGAAAACCATCATGCTCTAAATGAAACTCGAGTCAGATGTAGCAATAATCCCGATTATCAAGATAATATGTTGGAGACTACTTCCAGTATTATGAAGATTGAAATGTGTATTCGCATTAGAAAAAGGTGACGAAATATTTAAAATAATAAGTATTGAAAAGAAAAAAAAAATAATAAATGAAAATAAGAATGACGTCAAAATATTGTTGTATAAAAATCCTCAAAGAATAACAAATGAAAATAAGAAACAAGAATTAAAAAAATTATATCATGATACACCATGTGGAGGTCATTTTGGAGTAAGAAAAACGTTACTGAAATTGAAACAAAAATACATATGGAAAAATAAGATGGTAAAGAAGTATGTAAAAACTGTGATCTTTGCCAGAGAAATAAGCAACTAAGCAATAGAACCCTTAAGTGTTACAGATACACCTACAAAAAGTTTTGAAACTTTAGTAGGTGTAGTTGGTCCTTTGCGTCCATTTTCGATATATACTTACAATACAATATGAACTAACTAAATACGTAATAGCTTGTCCAATGGAAACTAAAGAAGCCAAATCAATAGCAAAAAGTCTAGTTGAAAATGTCATATTGAAGTACGGATTGTTTAAAGTACTAAAGTCTGATAATGGAACAGAATTTGCCAATCAACTACTTAAAGAAATATGTAATTTATTAAAAATAGAACAAAAATTTTCAACACCATATCATCACGAAACACTAGGTACAGTAGAAAGAAATCATAGGGTTTTAAACGAATATTTCCTAAATTTTGTAAATGATGATAATTGGAACGAATGGATTTCTTATTATTCTTTTGCATATAATATAACACCACATGTAGACACAACATATTCACCTTTTGAATTAATATTTGGAAAAATACCAACAATGCCAGGTGAAGAAATTATGAATGAGGAAAAGGTTTATAACCTAGATAGTTACGTAAATGACTAAAAATTTCACTAGAAAATGATAGAAAACTAGTAGAAACAGTAAAAATTAAAAGAAAAATTGAATTTGATAATAGAATAAATAAAATAAATTTAAATATAGGAGAAAAATGATTCACCATACCATGGTCCATATAAAATAATTGACATTGATTTAAATGTTACTATAAATATTAATAATAAGAATAAAACTTTTCATAAAAATTTGTTAAAAAAATATTACAAAGAATAAATATACATACTATACAATATCAACAAATTATAAAGAAACAATTAAACAAAACAAATAAATTATACTTTTATTTAATATTTTTTTTATTACCAAAAATAAAAAAATACAATAAATAAACAGCACACTTATCTAAGTATTAAATTACAATGAAATATTAATATATTTATATTAATGAGACCTCACGCTAAAGTGGAATTAAAATCAAACAATTTGTAAAAACACAAATTGTAAGGCGCAATTTACATGAAGACTTTTCAGACGTCTGTTTTTTCCAATTCTCTTTTGAGAATCTTCCAAAAAAATCATGAACATTTATACGGTGATTTTTTACATGCAACTATGCATGTCTTTTTTTGATGTTTAATTGTATAATCCTTTTTAATTACTTATTCGTAATAAAAATAAAATGAAATTTTTAACATAAAAACCATTTAATTTGATTTAAAAAAATTTAATTACACGCTATAGTATTTTTTTAATGCAAATTTTAATGTTTTCATGTAAAAAAGAGACATAATTATTTTTTTACATGAGCATAATATCAACAGTACGAATGAGTTTAAAGAGGAATTTCAAAAACAATCATGAAAATCCCAAATCATGTTTGTTTTCTTACCCCCCATTCTTCTCTACCCCGCTCACCACCAATCATCGACAAACATGAAAACAGACGTCAGGGCAAACATGAAAAAAATCATCGTGTAAATTGGGTGTAAGATTTTACTGAAAGGGTAGGGGTGTAGTTTATGCATGATGTAGAGCAACAACAACAATAAATGTTGCATACACTTATTGCATACTTTGTGTGTGTGTAACTCATAAAAATATTTAATGTAAACATACTCCAATTATAGTTTGTACCAAGAATGTTTAAAGAAAACGAAGTGTCACAAATCGGTCACTCGGTTAACACTTAAAGTAGAGCAAAAGGGTTTCATGTTGCATTTCAAGTGAAAACAAATAGAAATAAGCAATAAAGTAAAGATTACTCAATTATTGCTTTGCACTCAATATTTTGGAGAAGCAATATTTTGAATAAAGTGACTTACTAAAATTTATGAATGATTGAAGTGTGTAAGTAAATAGTAATATTAGATTTTAAGTATTGATTGTACTTTAGAAAGTCACTCAAATTAAGATTGTCAAATTAGTATATAAGAATGAAGACAATAAAGGAAAAAAATCAATTCTGGTTTGAAATATCAAAAGAACTAAACTTAATTTTTTTAAACCTTTTTACAAAATCCAAATTAGATTTGCTTCTTTTAGCTACAGAACCGATATTTCTGTACTAAAATTAATATTTCTTTGACCTTAGCTTATACAGAGTATTTTCAGATAATGATGAGCAAAACTAAATTCCAGCCTCCAAAGTTATTTTTTTTATTGAAATAAAATAAACCCAAAATAAATCCAGTGATTAAAAAAAGCCCCTATTATGATTTTTTTTACTTTTTCGTAAATGGTGTTGTAATAATAGATCCGTTTTATTATACTAGCTATACCCAGTGTGCTTCGCTACCCTCATCGTAATTTAATAAAATAAATATTAAAACAAGTTAGAGTGCTATATTCGGCTATGACGAATCTTAAATACCCTCCACCAGCAAGCTACTTTTTATTGAGACCCATTTAACTATCTAATTTTTAGATAACTTGGCAAAATTTTTGTTTCCTTATTGAGGGTACTAACATTTATGCATATGTCAAACTAATTTTAATTAGGTCGAGAAAAATGTATATTAATAGGCCAGTTTGAAAACATTTTAATATAATGATTTATCTGTACACAGAACATACTCATTTTGAATTTTATCCGGATATAATCATTTAATTATGAATTAAGTGGTATTAAGTGATTTTCAGAAGTATACCTTATATAGGAGCTAAGACAACCTATGGACCGATCTGGAAGAAAAATTTTCGGAAGTGGACTTTATATGTATAGGAGCTATGTCCTTACTACACAAAACATATTTGTGTCGAATTTTATCAAGATATCTTTATTTGATAATGAAATATGTGCGTTTAAGTGATTTTTTTGAAGGAGCTATACCATATATGGAACAATCCGGAAAAAATTTGGTAGAATGATTTATATGCTCACAAAACATATTCAAGTCGTACTTTATCCAGATAGCTTTATTATTCAAAGAAATATGTGCGTTTAAGTGATTTTCGTAAGTGGACCCTCTATGGGAGCCTATCCGGAAAAAATTTCGTAGAGTGATTCATATAAAGACAAAACATATTTGTGTCGAATTTTATCAACATAACTTCATTTGGCAATGTACTATGTGCGTTTAAGTAATTATCGGAAGTGGGACTTATATAGGAGCTATGACCAATAATGAACCGATCCGGGGAAAAAGTGGTAGAATGATTTATATGTACACAAAACATATTCAAGTCCAATTTTATCCTTATAGCTTTAGAATTTAATGAAATATATTCTTTAAAGTGATTTTCGGAAGTGGACCTTATATGGGAGCTATGACAAATTATGAGCCTATCCGGAAAAAAATTCGAAGAGTGACTCATATAAAGACAAAATATATTTATGACGAATATCACGATAGCTTTATTTGACAATGAAATATGTGTTTATAAGTGATTTTCGGAAGTGGGCCTTATATGGTAACTATGACCAATAATGGACCGATCCGTAAAAAATTTGGTGAAATGATTTGAATGTACACAAAACGTATTTTTGTCGAATTTTATACCAATAGCTTTAGAATTCAATGAAATATATATGTTGAAGTGATTTTCGGAAGTGGACCTTATATGGGAGCTATGACTAATTATGGACCGATCTGTAAAAAAATTTGTAAAATGATTTGCATGTATACAAAACATATTTCTGTCGAATTTTATCCCGATAGCTTTATAATTCAATAAAATATATGCCTTTAAGTGATTTTCGGAAGGGGACTTTATATGGGAGCTATGACCAATTATGGACCTATCCGGAAAAAAATTCGTGGAGTGATTTATATTTAGTGTCGAAGTCCGTTCAGGCCTCGTTGAAGACGATTTGATCGATCTCCATGATGATCTTATCGACTTCGACGACGGCCTTACCGACCTCGACTGAAGGACTCCAAACACTTCCTAAATTGCCATATTTTAGGAAGTGTTGCGAGCAAGCCAGGCTCGGCGCCGAAGAAGATCGGCTGTCATTATTAAAAAAAGATACGAACCCGAACGACTCCCGGTCAAACGTGTTTTGTAAATTAAAAAATAAATAAATAAACAAAAAAAAACGCACTCCCAGTGCCTTAAATATTTGAAAAAAAAGTACAAAAAAAAAGTGTTTCAATTCCCACCAACCAACACGTAAGTAGAAATAAAATTCTCGATTTTATTTGTGTGCACTGTTCAATTCTGTTATTGAACAACTTTGTTAATTTCTTAACAAAGTAAAAACAAAAGCAACAAATCTCCAAAATAAGAGTTGGAAAGTGCTAAATTAATTGAAAATTTATATAAAAAATAATAAGTATAGTCGCAAGAATTCCCATTCTTCACATACATAATTATTTTTTATATATAAAGTTCATTCTATTTAGTGCAAGAACTAGTGATTGTTATTGTTTTGTTTCCATCAAAACATTGTTGAATATTGCACATACATACTTACTAAGATTTACAATATTATTATTTATTCATAGCACAATTGTGCTGACTAACAACTAGGGTGATCGATTATTCGACATTTTCCAAAAACCGGTTTTCGAATAGTTCGAATAGTTGACATTTAAAAAAAACCGGTTGATATTTTTCAAATACAGAAAAAACCGGTTAACCGGTTTTTCATTATAAATAAAAAAAATATATTTTAATTTAAAAAACTTAATGTTTATGTTTAAATTTGATTAATAAAACATGGCCCGAAATGATTTTTAACAGTTTAAAAGATTATAACTTTAGATCTAGTCGTCTGATTTACATTATTTCTTTAATATAAAAAAATTAGGAAAAAAGTGGGACACTTCTGTTAAACATAAGGTACTATGTAATCCTAGCTTATTTTAAAAGCCCTGTTTAGGAAATTTGCATAGGCATTCCAACACTTCCATAAAATTTCAGCCGTAAATTAATTATTGTAATTGGAATATAATCTTAAGATTGATAAAATTTTATCAAACAGTTATCAATTTTACAAATAAATTTTTTTAATTAATTAGGAAAATCAAAGAAGTTTAACCAAAGGAGCTGTAGAAAAATATACGCTAGTTCCTCGACTCGAATATTTTTAAAATTTAGACGGGCTGTATTATTATTTACTTAAAAATTTCATTTAAATAATCTTTGAATACAAAGCAAATAAAAGTATTCGAAACCGGTTTTTAAAAAGTGAAAAAACCGGGTTATTCGATATTCGAAAAATCAACATTAAGAAAAAACCGACACTGGTAAAGCAAAAAAAACCGGTTTTAAAACCGGTTGAAAAATCGAGTCGATCACCCTACTAACAACACACACATTCTTATTCTCTTTTGTTTAGTCGTCAGCGAGACGGCGGCGAATGCACATGTGTAGCGGGTGTACGACTTTTTTTCAAATGTTTTGTTTAAAGCACGGAAAAAAATTAATGATGACAATTGAAAAGTATTTTATGATAAAAAATGCGTTTGGTAATTCTCAATGCCTTTTATGTTACAAAACATTTAAGGAAAGTAGGGAATACGTTTTATAAAGGCATTATGATACATTTCATAGTTATTTGGACAAATTTAATGATAGAGAAAGAGAAGAATTATTTAGTAAAAAAAAATTTTTTTTTTTGGTAAAAATAAAAGGGTGGTTATCCGAAATAGAAAATAATCAAGAACCATTAGATGAAAAAAAAATAAATATGGAATTGTCAAGCTTTATAAGTTTAGACATTGTTAGGCATGGTCGACCATTTTCTGATGGAGTATTCATAAAAAATATTTTAAATAAGAGTTTTCAAAAGCTGAATTTAAACTTTAGGGAATCTATTCCACTCTCACTGAATACCGTTATTCGTCGCACAGATCAACTTGGAATCTCCGTTGAATCCTTTATTTTAGAAATGTTACGAAACTGCGCATTTTTTTCGTTCTGCCTAGATGAAAGCACGGATATTAATGATATGTGCCAACTTATTGTTTGTATCAGATGCGTAAACAGGGATAATAGCGTTTTTGAAACAATGTTTTCCCTTGAAACTTTTCATGGGAATGTTACAGGAAAGTTATTATATGATATTGTCAATGAAAAGCTTTTATCTTTAGTTGACATAAATAAGTTAGCTGGTGTCTGTACGGATGGTGCTAATGTAATGACAGGTAAGCATGAAAGTTTCATAGGCCAATTAAAAAAACATGACATATCAGTCCACACCTTTCATTGCATTATCCACCAAGCTGCCCTTGCATCCAAATTTCTAACTGATCACCCATCCATGAAAGTTGCAGAAAAAATAATAAACAAAATACGTGGGGGTCATCACTCACTTACCCACAGAAAATTTGTGAATTTTTTAAAAAATAAGAATGCTCCTCACCATGATCTTAAAATGTTCACAGAAGTTCGGTGGCTAAGTCGTGGTGATTGTCTCAACCGATTGTTTGACTTAAGAGAAGAAGTGCTTCAATTTATAGAAACAGAAGCCAACTTGTTTTTTACATATCAAATGTTATGGCACTTAAACTGAAGTTCTTAATTACTTCCAAAGGCACATTTTCAAATCTTAAATGAAAAATTTAATTCTATCTCCCTTCCTTTACGTTTACAAAATTTCGTCCAAGATGTAAGATTCTAAGTAAAAACTGTTTTTGTTATTATTACAACTTTTCTAAATAAAGCTTATATTTTATTTTAGTTACAGATATAATTGTTAGATTTTTCTTCAGAATATCAAGAGGTAGATCCATCCCAATTTTTATTTCACTATCTACAAATTTTTCAAAAGACTATAAATTTTATCTTTAGGAAAATTTGCCCGTACATTTTACTTTAGTTTACACATTTCTTTCAGTGCAGTTCTCTCTCTCTCACCAATACACTAACAGTTTTAGCTTTGGCAATCCCTGTATTAAAGTAAATTTGGTGGTGGTTTTTTTGTTTATTTTATCTTTTAAAATAACAAAATATATTCTCTTTTTTTATACGCTATACCGTAGCTATAACAAAACATAAAGAAATAAACACAGATGGCGACATGGCTCTCTTAAAAAAATACTCTTAAGGTCAGTGACGTCATCAGTGCCTAAAACCGATTGTATGATATGAAAATTGTATGTGATTTATAATAGAAAAGTAAATAATTAGGTTTAAAACTTATTTTTGTCTAATAAAATAAAATGTATTTTACGTTTTATGTTATTAGGAATTTTTAACTTATTTAAATATTTAACTTATTTAAATATAATAGGGACTAATCTATTTATTACAGAAATCATTTGCTTCATACTAACCCATTTCGAATTGTAAATTGTTTTCAAAGTCTTCGGTTTTGAAATGCTCTATACAGATTTTAGACATTTTAACGTTAATTTGTTTATTGCGATAACAAAAACTTATCCATTGCTTTAATAAGCTAGAATCTGAAGGAAAGTTTAAAAATCTTATTGCACACTATTTTGATTTATTATTATTATTATTATTGCAATTTTTGACTACACACCACATTTTAATTTACTTATTTTTATTTTTTCACTATTTGTTTTCAAATTTCATGTGAAAAGTAAGTATTTTACATTTAAAACATAGCAAAACAAGCACTGTTGACGTCACGAAAAAAGAGTACATTAAAATAACGGAATTGTCGGTGTCGCAATCTTGTTTATTTCATTCATGATAACAAAAGAAAGTAAAAAACAAAGAGACAAAATAAACATATATACAAACATACATTACATATATACATTTTTGTGTTTGTTGTAATTTGTGTGTTCCCTACACATTGTGAGTCGGTCTGATTAGTTCAATACTAATTATAACATCGACTTAAATTTTTAATTAAATTTCGAGTAAAATCTTTTTGGAAAAATATTTTCGCGAATTAGCGGTCACCCTACGCTGTTAGATCCGGCATATTAGGTACAATATAGGACCTGTAAACGGAACTATTTTGTAATATTTCTTCAATTAAAAGATTTTTTATTTAACTTTTTAGAAATATTTTTTAGCGATTTAGCGGTCACTCTACGCAGTTAGATTCGGTATATTAGGTACATTATAGGACTTGTATACGGAATTTTTTTTCTCAATATTTTTCAACCAACGGTCAAATTAGATAATATTAGTGCAGATCACTTACTGTTCTATTCATTGATTTGATTTTTTCGATATTAGTTTTCCTCATTTGGCTTTTTAATTTTCCATTTTAAACAATTTATTTGAACTTTTTCAATAATGGGCTCCACATTATGTGCTAAGTTCGCTTTAGAATGCGATAATTTAGTTGGATCTTGTTCCAAGTTTGATATAACTCCATTGGAAAATTTAACCGAGTCACTTCTCGAGACGAAATTGCAGTCCCTTGAATAGAACTGGCAATCAGTTCGAAAAGCCTTTGAGAATTTAATTTTAACTAATGAGAATATTATTCCTGAGAGCGAAAAATGCACGGCAAAAGTAAGATTTGGGTCGGTTAAGGACGAATATCAACGTACCAAGGCTAATATGATGGACCAATTGAAGATGCACAGAGCTTCTATTAATCAAGGTCTAAGGCCCGATCAACCGACTAACTCTACTTTGTTCAATACTTAATGCCACATTTAATGATTCGGAAATTTGTATAAAGGTTCCTCCTTGTGATACTCAGGAATTTTATGGGGGTTATGAGGAATGGCCATCATTCCGTGATATGTTTACCGCCATTTATGGTAATCACCCTCGAATGACACAGGCTCAAAAGTTATATCATCTAGTATTGTAGCTAAATATCCGCTTTCAGATCAGAATTATTTACTGGCGTGGGACGCGTTAAGGGCGCGATATGAGAACAAGCGCATTTTAGTAGATAATCAGTTGAAGATTCTATTTAATATACCAGCAGCAAAGGCTGAAAATTGCGAATCTATTAACAGGATTCAAACTACCATTAGCGATTGTTTGTCAATATTAAAGTCTCATGGTATACGAACCGATCAATGGGATCCAATCCTAATATATTTGTGTTCCACAAAATTACCTGATGAAACATTAGCTCTTTGGGAGCAATCGTTGAGTTCTCCAACTCGTTTACCTTCCTGGGCAGAAATGGAAGAATTTTTAATAAATAGACATCAGGTAATGGAAAGAATATCTACATTTAGAACTCAAAACCCAGCTTATGTTCCATATAATAATCAGGGTAGAAATTATAATATCTCTTCACAGCAGAATAAAGCTAGATATGCAAACCCGAACAAAGAAGCTCAATCGAAGAATGATGATATGCTTTGCAAATTGTGTAATAAAACACATATCATTCGAAATTGTCCTAAATTTCAAAACTTTTCAGTAAAACAGAGAATTGACTATGTAGAAAAGAACAAAATTTGTAGTAATTGTTTGTCTTCAGCTCACACAAATACAAATTGTCAAAGCGTTTTTACATGTGTCCAGTGTAAGAACAAGCACCACAGCTTACTTCATTTGGATAATTATTCCAATAACAAGAAGAATAAAGCAAATAAAAACAAAACGTCCAATACGTTTCATGCTGATCCCTCTCAGCAACCGGAGGACACAATAAACCGCCAACCACCATGTAGCTCAATGTCTACAGTACACAAGACAAACACACAAACAAACTTTTCTGTCAATGATGATGACATTTTATTACCTACAGCTCTAGTAGAAATTTTACATTTAGGAGAAGTATTTACAGTTAGAGCTCTAATAGATTCGGGATCAAAACGATAATTTTTAACTAAAAAAATATCAAAAAGGCTTGGTTTAATAACTCAAAATGCAAATTTTGAAATTTGTGGATTAGGGGGTACAGTGGTAGCAAATTCAAGAAAAATATCTACCATAACTTTGTGTAGAAAAAACCACGAGTTCTCACTCAGTACCCAAGTTATAATAGTTCCAAATTTATGCCAAGCTTCTAAACACCTAAAATTAGCCGATCCTAATTTCTTGGTATCTTCACAAATAGACATGCTAATCGGTAGTGATATAATTCCATATATCATTCAAGATGGAATACAAAAGAATATCTTAGGCAATCTCCTTGCTCAAAATTCCATCTATGGATGGTATATTTATGGCCCAATGAAATTACATAGCGTTTCTCTAACTGCTAATATTCAAAATAAGGAAGAAAATGATAAAATAAGCTCAATGCTTAGACTATTTTGGGAAACAGAAGAAATTCCAAAATCGAAAGTTCTATCAGAAACAGATCTCTACTGTGAAGAACTTTATAAAAAGACAACATATCGCAGAAGTGATGGTAGATATGTTGTAAAACTTCCTTTTAAACAAGAATTTCCAGCAAACTTGTATTTGCAATCTTCCAGATTCGCAGCAAAAAGTCAATATATTCATCTAGAGACAAAATTACAAAAACAAATAGATCTTCCACAGATTTATAATGATGTTTTAGAAGAATATATAACATTGGGTCATATGAGGAAAACAAATTCTTCCGAAATTTGTAAAGATGGAAAGTATTTTTCATATTATTTACCTCATCATGCTGTATTTAGACCGGAAAGCACTTCTACAAAAGTTAGAGTAGTCTTTAATGGTTCTCGCAAAACGAAAAGCTCATTTTCGTTGAATGATGTATTGCATATTGGTCCAACGTTGCAATCTGACTTAATGTCAGTTATTTTAAATTGGCGTATATATAGATACGTTTTCAATGGAGTTATCGAAAAAATGTATCGCCAAATATTAGTAACGGAAGCAGATTGTCCGTTTCAGAGAATTTTGTATAGAACAAAAACTTCAAGCAATATTGAAGATTACGAGCTGTTAACAGTCACTTTCGGAGTGAAATGTGCACCGTATTTAGCTATACGAACGTTGCTGCAGTTAGCAACAGATGTAGAGAGACAGTCTCCTTTGTCATCTCACATATTAAGACATGAAACATATGTCGATGATATTTTAGCTGGTGGACATACTTTGGCTTCAGCCCTAGAAGCGCAAAGTCAATTAATAAAGTCTTTAAAATCAGCTGGATTTCCACTTAAAAAAATTACGGCAAATAATAGCAAATTATTAGAAAATATTCCAACTGAAGATATTTTAAGTGCAGATTTCTTAAAACTTTACGATTCGAGCTCTACGAAAACGTTAGGTATTCAGTGGAATGCATACAGTGATTCCTTCACTTATAAAGTCGAAATCCCCAATTTCGCATCAAAATTGTTTGACCCCGCAGGGTGGCTAACGCCCATTATTGTTCAAGCAAAGATCCTTCTACAGGAATTGTGGCAAGATGGGGTCGAATGGGATGAAGATGTGAAACCTCAGACTCTTTCAAGGTGGAACATTTTCTTAGAAGATTTTATACACATAAGATCCATTCAAATCCCCAGATGGATCCATTTCCATCCAGATAGCAAAATCCAGATCCATGGTTTCTGTGATGCATCTGAACAAGCCTATTGCGCAACAATATATATTCGAGTGGAAGATGTGTCTGGCAGACATTCTAATCTGCTAGTAGCGAAAAGCAAAGTTGCGCCGTTGCAACGTGTAAGTCTTCCTCGGTTAGAGTTATGTGGGGCATTACTGCTCTCAAAACTAATTAAACAAACTCTAACTAAAAATTCATTTAAAAGTTCTCAACTTTTCCTGTGGTCAGATTCCACTATAGTATTAGCATGGTTACAAAAACATCCATCAGTTTGGAAAACATATGTTGCCAACAGAACATCTCAAATCATTGAAAATGTTGGTAATGCTAAGTGGAACCACGTTTTAACCCATGAAAATCCTGCAGATCTTGGAACACGAGGGTGTAAACCACAAGATCTTAAAAAAAATCCTTTATGGTGGTATGGACCAATGTGGCTACTTGACTACCAAGACAATTGTCCTAAATCGAACCCACCTGCCATAGCTCTTATGGAACAAAGGAAAGTTGAAGTTCACTGTTCCGTTACAGATGAACTCAATATAATCCAAAGATTTTGTTCATATCGGCGAGCCCTCGCCGTTATAGCATATATTTATAGGTTCTTACGTTCTACTAGTAAAAGATTAGAGAAAACTAAGTTTGAAAGTTTAACGCTCTCTCACGAAGAGCTTAATAACGCAAAAATTTTATATATTAGACTAACACAGAAGTTTCATTATTCTGAAGATTTAAAAAATCTTTCGGATTCTAAGCATATTTCAAAGAAAAGCTCTCTGCTTACTCGGGTTAATGGTAGATTAGCTAATGCCTCGCTTACGTACGATGAGCGATTTCCCATAATTATCCCTAACTCTTCTCAATTTTGCAAGATTTTTCTCGAGTTTGTCCACAAAACTCTAGTCCATGCTGACATAACCCTTATGATGAGCGCAGTAAGAAGCCAGTTCTATATTCCTGGTTTAAAAAGAACAGTCAAGAAATGCGTTCATCATTGTCTAACCTGTGTTCGTTACAAACTACAAGTGAAATCGCAAATAATGGCTGCACTGCCAAAAGAGAGATCCACTCTCTCATTACCGTTCTCACATACGGGTGTCGACTTTGCTGGTCCATTTCAGATCAAGTCTGGCAATTTGCGAAATTCACCATATATGAAAGGTTACGCATGTATCTTTGTATGTTTTGCTACAAGAGCCATTCATTTAGAAGCTTGCTCTAGTTTAGCATCAGAAGCATTTCTAGCTGCTTTTGTACGATTTATAGCTAGGCGAGGATTGCCAAAATCAGTTATGTCGGACAATGGTACAAATTTCATAGGCGCTAGTAAGTCTTTGCTAAAGGAGTATTCGTTATTTCTTAAACAATCCTCCAAGGATATAACAGATAAATATGCAATTAATGGACTTGAGTGGAAGTTCATTCCACCTAGCGCCCCACATATGGGAGGTTTATGGGAAGCTGGCGTTAAAAGCTTCAAAATCCACTTCAGGAAAATTGCAGGCGCACATAAATTTAATTTTGAAGAGTTCTCTACTCTGCTTGCGCGAATAGAAAGTGTTCTAAATTCACGACCAATATCACCGATGTCAGAAGACCCAGATGACCTGCAGGCCCTTACTCCGAGTCATTTTCTGCGCGGTGCACCTTTGGTATTCGCGCCAGAAATACCGCCTGACAATTTGTCGTTATTGAATCGCTGGGAACGACTGAAAGCACTCCATCATAAATTTGGTCAACGATGGAAAAATGAGTACCTTCAGGAGCTACACAAGAGGTACAAATGGTAGAATCCACGACGGGATCTACAGACTGGTGATTTCGTTATCATCAAGGATGAGCTTCTTCCTCCATGCGACTGGAGGTTAGGCAGAATAGAAGCCGTACACGTTGGTCGGAATAAGCGCGTAAGAGTCGCTGATGTTAGAACATCTAGTGGCGTCGTGACCAGACCAATAGTAAAATTATGCATGCTCCCGTTATGTGAAAAGTCTGTAAATTAGTTTGTTCTTGTCCATACAATGTCGTGTCTATGTGTCCAAGGCAATTTTTTTGACCTTAATCTGCCTCTGCACAGTGGGGCAGAATGGAAATTTTTTGGAAATAAATCTGGCATTTCTAAACGGCTGATCCGATCGGGATAAAATTTGGCGTATTCGAGTTTAAGTTTTGAAGATGAACCCTGCAGATGCCCCAGGGACGGCGCTGTGGCGGCTCAAAGTAGGGTACCTACGACATGTAAAATTTTTAAACTCGTGCCATTTTTTTGTTTTTTCACCCAAATACAAAGATTTTTATATTTTGTGAAAGCGCTCGACGAGATCTTGATATTGATACTACTTATCTCTTATAATATCCGAGTTATAGGCATTTAAAAATTTAGTGATACAAAATTTACCATACCTTGGTCCGCCTTTTTTTGAATACCGGGCGTAATTTTGGACCAAATGGACTCAATTTTTTCTTGTTAGTTAGACAACAAAATTTCCAATAATATACAAAAAATTTCAGATCAATATTGTTTACAGATCCAAAAATATACGTTTTTTAATTTAAAAATTCAAAAAATTTTAGATTTTTGGCGTTTTTTTGCCAAAAATGTGTCTTAACTCTTTTATTAATAAAATAAAATTTTTATTAAGAACATATAACAATTTTATAGTTTTCTAAAAGGTATCTTTACGCAGAACGCTTTGGCGTAAAAAACTTGTCCTATTTTTTGAAAATGTTGCCAGTGCGTCCTTCCGAATATGACCTATTTTTTATCAAAACTTCAACTTTGGGCGACATGTTCTAAAATCCCAAAGCTGGGATCAGAAAACTGAAATGCAGTTTTGGAAACCTCAATATGTTTTCTATTTACTCCAAAAGTATTTTCCCAGCCCTGAAAGAAATGTGGACCCTATGGGCAAAAAAGTAAAAAATCCCATTTTTGGGATTTTCATTCCTATTTTTGGGAATTGCGGGATGCCCTTTGACCTTTTCAATTTTTTTTTGCATATTCTTATTTGAAATGACAAATTTAACAAGCGTTGAAAATTTCATTGAGTTTTGTTCATAAATAAAGATTTTGTCATATATTACATATTTGTTTAATTTCTAAAACTATGATTTATATCAAAATTTTAATAGGATCGCAGATAGCTACAACAATTTAGTCCATATTTATCCCTTAATATCATTTTTTAGTTAGATATGGAAATTCTCGACCCTTTACAAAAAATTTCAAGCCAATTACATTCAAAAATATGTTCATTTAAACCTGTGTCCTTTAATTTCATCTTTTTCATATTTTAGTATTAAGTATGACAGAACATACATTTGGTGTTGAATAAAATATTTGGACAATTTTTAAAAATTATTTAGTTAATTATTTATTATAATATTGTATATAAAATAAAAAAATTATAATTTTATTATGAGCCACGCACAACAACACCTAAATCACCCCACACAAATTACCTTTCCCGCCCACCGAAATATATAACACAATTTAATACAATATCATCAGTTAGTATAATAGCTTTTTTTATTTGAACTGTTTATCTTAAACATAATACAATTAATTCTTACAACCTACTTATATAGTTAATTCCTAACACTACTTATTTTCTATAAAATAATCTGTCATATCGGTATACATATCCAGAAGGTAATATAAGTCCATTTAAATCTTCCTTGTTTTGAGATGATAGAGTTTCATAACTAATCCATCTTTTTCGCATAGTTGAAAGAACAGGATCAGAAGATAGAAGTAAACTATTAAAAATATCTTCATTCTGTGATTGCCTGGAGCATTTTCTTGAGCTGAATAGTTGAACATGCTTAAAATCTCGATTCCTGGCTTCCTGGGCTTCTTCTGTTAACTCTCCAAGTGGAAGAATATTCGATTCAATTATTATTTGACCATGACACAATACTTTGTGTACTGTTGGTGTTAGTTCCCTCCATGGATACAGAGATACAAGTAATTTAGAAATTTCAGATGTGTATTCCCCAAATCGATTTTCATTAATTTTATGTTTACTATTCAGTGCCATTAAAATAGTGTTAACTCTTCGAAGCAACTCCTTGTCGATTCCAGTTATTTTTGAAGTAATTTCAAAATCACGAAAAAACCTTCTCGACGTATTACCGTCATTTGTACTACCGCAACTTGAAAGTGGTTTGTCGATGTTTAATCCCATCTGAACTTTAAATTCTTCTTGGATTCTGCTTTTTTCCGCAGCTCTCAGTTCTTTCAATTCTTCATTATTTTTTGTTGATTTAGTAGGATAGTTTGTTTTTTTTTTTCCTGGATCGCCTTGTATGATGGTAATATATTTGTTTCCTTTTTCATGCAGAGCTTTCCTTAATATTTGGTACTTATTTCGACTGAGACCCAGTTCCAACATAAGCGCTATTGCTTCCTCTTCAGTAAAATTTGATTATGATGTTGGAGTTGGTATACTTTCCACAATTCGCTTAAGTCGTTTTGGTGATGCATTAGGAAGAATAGTTGCAATATGTACGACATCCATATGTTGGTTTTCCTTTTTCAGCATTTCGTTAAATGTATCAGCAATTTCCTCATTTGAGATTGAAAAAAGTTTTTGTGTGACCCTCTTTTTTTTACCTTGAACATAAGTCTTCGTATGACTTGCAAGGCGCTCCTGTTGATGTGTTGTAAGTTGAGATTTCCGTAGTAGTTTCCATCCAACTACAAAATTTTAATCGAAATTTCTTTTGATTTCCATCCACAGACTTACTTTTTACATCAAAAAGTTTTCAATTTTTGATATGCCTGTTTTGTCTACTTTTCTACTATATGTAGTTTTTATATAATTTGAAATGTCTTCAATTCTTTCTGGCCCTTTTGAAGATATACTCCATAAAACGGAACACAACTCTTCGTACTTTAATGTAATCTTCATTGTAGATTTATTAAATATGGTACTTAAAATCTGAGAAGTTTACTTATATACCAATTCTTGTCATTTCCGATACAGGTATTCCAAAGTAAAAAATTACGAATTGTCTACCTATTAACATTTAGGACTATATTACTATAACCTGTAATTCAGTCATTGATATTTCTTATTAGTGAATGAATCGAAATTATCATTACCTGTATATTTTTACCTACATGATCATAAACGAAACAGAACGAAATGATCTGTCGAAAAAATTTAGGTAAAAAATAGTTATAAATTTTTGAAAATTTAAGCATAATAGGACCTTTCAATTATAAGGATAAGCAAACAAATAGAAAATAGGTAAATATAAGATTTAAATATGTGCTGTCATACTTAATACTAAAATATGAAAAAGATGAAATTAAAGGACACAGGTTTAAATGAACATATTATTGAATGTAATTGAGATATTGGCTTGAAATTTTTTGTAAAGGGTCGAGAATTTCCATATCTAACTAAAAAATGATATTAAGGGATAAATATGGACTAAATTGTTGTAGCTATCTGCGACCCTATTAAAATTTTGATATAAATCATAGTTTTAGAAATTAAACAAATATGTAATATATGACAAAATCTTTATTTATGAACAAAACTCAATGAAATTTTCAACGCTTGTTAAATTTGTCATTTCAAATAAGAAAATGCAAAAAAAAATTGAAAAGGTCAAAGGGCATCCCGCAATTCCTAAAAATAGGAATGAAAATCCCAAAAATGGTTTTTTAATTTTTTGCCCATAGGGTCCACATTTCTTTCAGGGCTGGGAAAATACTTTTGGAGTAAATAGAAAACATATTGAGGTTTCCAAAACTGCTTTCAGTTTTCTGATCCCAGCTTTGGGATTTTAGAACATGTCGCCCAAAGTTGAAGTTTTGATAAAAAATAGGTCATATTCGGAAGGACGCAGCGGCAACATTTTCAAAAAATAGGACAAGTTTTTTACGCCAAAGCGTTCTGCGTAAAGATACCTTTTAGAAAACTATAAAATTGTTATATGTTCTTAATAAAAATTTTATTTTATTAATAAAAGAGTTAAGACACATTTTTGGCAAAAAAACGGATGACCTCCGTCAACGTCTGCAACAACAGCAGCAGGTTATTCAACAGCAACAACTACAGCAGCAACAACTACACCAGCAACAACGCCAACGACAACAACGGCAACGACAACTACAGCAACAATCTCAGCGGCAGCCACAACGACGCCAACAACAACAGCGCCAACAACATCAACCACAAACCATAGCCGTTCCTCAGCCTGCGGCAACGCCAGCCTCAACCCAGGGGCTGGTCAACCAAATCGTTTCGGCCCTCAGCCAACTCACCGGGTCGAAAATTGCACCAGTGCAAGGAGGCCGGCATGTCGAAGTCCGGTCAGGCCTCGTTGAAGACGATTTGATCGATCTCCATGACGATCTTATCGACTTCGACGACGGCCTTACCGACCTCGACTGAAGGTCTCCAAACACTTCCTAAATTGCCATATTTTAGGAAGTGTTGCGAGCAAGCCAGGCTCGGCGCCGAAGAAGATCGGCTGTTATTATTAAAAAAAGATACGAACCCGAACGACTCCCGGTCAAAGGTGTTTTTTAAATTAAAAAATAAATAAATAAACAAAAAAAAAACCGCACTCCCAGTGCCTTAAATATTTGAAAACAAAAAAAATACAAAAAAAAGAAGTGTTTCAATTCCCACCAACCAACACGTAAGTAGAAATAAAATTCTCGATTTTATTTGTGTGCACTGTTCAATTCTGTTATTGAACAACTTTGTTAATTTCTTAACAAAGTAAAAACAAAAGCAACAAATCTCCAAAATAAGAGTTGGAATTTGTTTATTTAGACTAAACATATTTGTGACGAATTTCATCAAGATAGCTTTATATGACAATGAAATATGAGCTTTTAAATGATTTTCGGAAGTGGGCCTTATATGGGAGCTATGACCAATAATGGACCGATCCGTAAAAAATTTGGTAGAATGATTTGTATGTACACAAAACATATTTAACTCGAATTTTATCACAACAGCTTTATTCATCAATGAAATATGTGCGTTTAGGTGATTTTAGGAAGTGGACCTTGTATGGGAGCTATGGCCAATTGTGTATCGACTGAGATCTACGTTGACAGTATGATTTCTGTTCATATTATATTTGCATGTACACAATTTTGTGTTGATACCGATATATTTGAGGGAGTTATTAACGATAAACTAATTTCCCTGAATATATACCTTTGTATGGGGGCTATGGGAAATATTAAATCGATTCTAAAGATTTTCAACATAATTGATCACCGCCATGAAAAAATAATCTGTGACAAAATTCATCGAAATATCTTTGGCAGTTTCTGAGAAAACATAAAAGAATTATGAAAAAAACGTAATTTATTTCGAGGTAGTCTGAAATTTTTACTCATAACTTTTTACGTTGTGAACCGATTTTGCTGATTTTCAATACCAAACTGCTTAGGATAATAATAAATATTTTTGGTGAATTTGGTTGATTTCCTTTGCTTAGTTCTAACGTGAGCGTGTTTTACATAGACAGACAGACAGACAGACGGACATAGCTAAATCGACCCAGAATTTCATAAGGACCCAGAATATATATAGTTTGTTGGGTCTTAGATGAATATTTCTTGGTGTTACACACGGAACGACAAACTTATATATACCCTCTATCACCACTGATGGTGGTGGAGGGTATAAATAAATATATGTACTTGTTTCTACGTCCAATATTTAAAATCTATGAAAGTCCACTTTTCATAAGGACCCAATAAGTTTGATTTTATGATTCTAGTGTCAATGTTACAGAAAATTAAAAAAAAAACAGTTGAAGAACGAACAAGTTAGAGTGCTATATTCGGCTAAGCCGAATCTTAAATACCCTCCACCAGCAAGCTACTTTTTATTAAAAGCCGTTTAACTATCTAATTTTAGATAACTTGACAAAATTTTTGTTTCCGTAGTGAGGGCACTAACATTTATGCAATATTAGTTCCACATAATTTTGATTAGTTTCATAAAATTTTCTATAAATATCCCAGTTGCAAACTTTATACCCTCCATCACCATCAGTGGTGATAGAGGGTATATATAAGTTTGTCGTTCCGTGTGTACCATCAAGAAATATTCATCTAAGACCCAACAAAGTACATATATTCTGGGTCCTTATGAAATTCTGAGTCGATTTAGCTATGTCCATCTGTCTGTCTGTGTAAATACGCTCACGTTAAAACTAAGCAAAGGAAATCAACAAAATTCACCCAAAATATTTATTATTATATTAAGCAGTTTGCTATTGAAAATCAGCAACATCGGTTCACAACGTAAAAAGTTATGAGTAAAAATGTCAGACTACATCGAAAAAAAAAATACGTTTTTTTCATAATTCTTTTGAAGTTTTCTCAGAAACTACCAAAGATATTTCGATGAATTTTGTCACACATTTTTTTATTCAGGGCAGTGATCAATTGTGTTCAAAATCTTTACAATCGATCCAATATTTCCCATAGCCCCCATACAAAGGTATATATTCCCGGAAATTAGTTTATCGTTAATAACTCCCTCAAATATATCGGCTATCAATTTTGTAAATGCAAATATAATATGAACAGAAATCATTCTGTCAACGTAGAACTCAGTAGGTTCACAATTTGTCATAGCTCCCATAAAAGGTCTACTTCCGAAAATCACCTAAACGCACATATGTCAGTTATTGTGATAAAATTCGAGTTAAATATGTTCTGTGTACATACAAATTATTCTACCAAATTTTTTACGGATCGGTTCATTATTGGTCATAGCTCCCATATAAGGCCCACTTCCGAAAATCATTTAAAAGCTCATATTTCATTGTCAAATAAAGATATCTTGATAAAATTCGACACACATACACTATCGGACAAAATAAAGTGCAAAAGTACTCATGCTATATTCTTTCATCGAAAAAATCGGTTAAATGATTATTGAATATGGAAATTTTTTTCAAAATCATTTAGTTAATATACAATGCTACAATAATAACAATAAAACTAAATTATTGTAATTACAATTTTTCTGTAAAACTTCTAAAATAAAAGTAAATTCAATTTTTTTGTCGGACAAAATAAAGTGTAAATTTTATATATCATTATTTAAATTTCTTGTATATCAAAATTTTTTATCTATTTTGGTTCTGATTTGAATATCTGGATCTACTTAAGCCATTTTGGTAATTTTGTTCACCATTGTTATTCGCAATCGCCTTTCCTTCCCCTTGCTTTTCGCATATGTTTATTTTCAAAAGAAATCCGTTTTTGATCACTATTTCATCGAAATTTTTTGATCAATTGTGGTCCAAAATTAATCTATTGGATTTAGGGCGGTGCTCTGAGCAACTTATTTAAATTTTCAGTGTTCTTTCCTACAGTAATGCTATTTTTTAACTTATTATCTTTCCGAGATATAAAGTTGCCCAAGTCCATTTCGAAGGCACTGATCTTAAGATTTGACTGTAATATGCTCACATAGTGTTCACTAGAGCTTTTTGAATAAATTTCCCCTAGGTTCCCCACAGCTAACATTAAAAATTAAACACATACGAAGAGTCAACTGACCCATACGTTCAATCTTTCACCAACACATTTAAAAGCATGGAAATTTTTTTTCGGTTTTAGTATTTAATTTTGTATTTTTACCTCAAATTTGCGTAGATAGTCAGATGAGTTCTAATTTGTACCGAAAATTTTAAAATGTCGACAATGAGTGTGAGTTAAACCCTTCAATATACAATATTTTAAAAACAATACCCCAGGTTTTAAACATTATGGTGGGGGGCTATCGGTATTGGTACATTATTCAACCTTAGGAGCGGGAATCTTAGTGAAGATGGAGTAAACAATAACAATTGAGCAATTCACGAGCGTATTTAATAATTTTTTTTAAATAAATGCCGTAAAAATGGATTTGGGACACTTAATGCCTCAACAGATTTATGACTTCAAACACACGACAAAGGTTAAAAACATTACTGTAAGAAAAAAAAACACTGAAAAATTGGAATGACCTACTCAGACCATCGCCCTAAATCCAATAGATTAATTTTTGACCACAATTGATAAAAAAATTCTGCTGAAATACCGAACAAAAACGGATTTCATTTGAAAATAATCGTATGGGGGAAAGCAATGGGAAGGGAAGGCGATTGCGAATAATAATGGTAAAAAAATTAAAAAAATGGCTTAAGTAGATCCAGATATTCAAATCAGAACCAAAATAGATAAAAAATTTTGATATACAAAAAATTTAAATAATGATATATAAAATTTACACTTTATTTTGTCCGACAAAAAGGTGAATTTACTTTAATTTTGGATGTTATACAGAAAAATTTTAGGTGGAATGATTTTGTTTTATTGTAATTTTTGTAGCATTGCATATAAACTAAATGAATTTTAAAAAATTCCATATTCAGTAATCATTTAACAGATTTTTCGCTGAAAGAATATAACATGAGTACTTTTGCACTTTATTTTGTCCGATAGTGTATGTTTAGTCTGAATATGAATCACTCTACGAAAAACACTTAAACGCATATATTTCATTGAATTATAAAGCTATCGATATAAATTGCGACACAAATATGTTTTGTATACATACAAATCATTCTACAATTTTTTTTTACGGATTGGTCCATTATTGGTCATAGCTCCCATATAAGGTCCACTTCCGAAAATCTCTTAAACGCATATATTTCATTGAATTTTAAAACTATTTGGGATAAAATTCGACAAAAATATGTTTGGTGTACATTCAAATCATTCCCCAAATTTTTTACGGATCGGTCCATTATTGGTCATAGCTCCCATATATGGCCCACCTCCGAAAATCACTTAAAAGCACATATTTCATTGTCAAATAAAGAAATCTTGATAAAATTCGACACAAATATGTTTTGTCTTTATATGAGTCACTCTACGTAATTTTTTCCGGATAGGTCCATAATTGGTCATAGCTCCCATATAAAGTCCACTTCCGAAAATCACTTAATCGCATATATTTCATTGAATTCTAAAACTATTTGGGATGAAATTCGACAAAAATATGTTTTGTGTACATTCAAATCATTCCACCAAAATTTTTATGGATCGGTCCATTATTGGTCATAGCTCCCATATAAGTCCCACTTCCGAAAATCACTTAAACGCACATATTTAATTGTCAAATAAAGTTATGTTGATAAAATTCGACACAAATATGTTTTGTCTTTATATGAATCACTCTACGAAATTTTTTCCGAATAGGCTCCCATAGAGGGTCGACTTACGAAAATCAGTTGACTTGAATATGTTTTATGAGCATATATATCATTCTACCAAATTTTTTCCGGATTGGACCATATAAAAAAATCACTTAAGCGCACATAATTCATTATCAAATAAAGATATCTTGATAAAATTCGACAGAAATATGTTTTGTGTGAGGTCATAGCTCCCATACATATAAAGTCCACTTCCGAAAATCACCTAAACGCACATATTTCATTAATTAACAAATCTATTGTAGTAAAATTGAATTTTTTTTGGCATATAAATCATTATACGAAATTTTTCTTTATCGGTCGATAATTGGTCACAACTCCCATATAAGGACCATTTCCGAAAATTACTCTAATGCACATGGACAATCAAAGTTATCGAGATAAAATTCGACATAAATGTGTATTTTGTATATACAAATCATTCTACGGAATTTTTTTCCGGATCGGTCCATAGGTTGTCTTAGCTCCCATATAAGGTATACTTCTAAAAATCACTTAATACCACTTAATTCGTAATTAAATGATTATATCCGGATAAAATTCAAAATGAGTATATTCTGTGTACAGATAAATCATGATATTGAAATGTTTTCAAACTGGCCTATTAATACACAGTTTTCTCGACCTAATTAAAATTAGTTTGACATATGCATAAATGTTAGTAGCCTCAATACGGAAACAAAAATTTTGCCAAGTTTTCTAAAAATTAGATAGTTAAATGGGTTTTAATAAAAAGTAGCTTGCTGGTGGAGCGTATTTAAGATTCGAATATAGCACTCTAACATGTTTAATATAATGATTTATCTATACACAAACATATTCATGTCGAATTTTATCTGGATATAATAACTTAATAATGAATTAAGTGGTGTTAAGTGATTTACATTGTATACAAAATACACATTTATGTCGAATTTTATCCCGATGACTTATACTGTCGATGTGCGTTTAAGTAATTTTCGGAAATAATCCTTATATGGGAGCTAAGACAAATTATGGACCGATCAAGAAAAAATTGGTAGAATGATTTGTATATACATAAAACATATTCAAGTTGAATTTTATACCGATAGCCTTATTTATCAATGAATCAGAAGCGCTTAAGTGATTTTCGGAAGTGGATCCTTATGGGGATTATGGTCCTATCCGAAAAAAATTTCGTAGAGTTATTCATATATAAACGAAACCTATTTGTGTCAAATTTTATCACGATACCTTTATTTGACAATTAAATATGTGCGTTTAAGTAATTTTCGGAAGTGGGCATTATATGGGAGCTATGACTAATAATGAACCGATCCGAAAAAAAAAAATTGGTAGAATGATTTGTATGTACACAAAACGTATTCATCTCGAATTTTATCACAAAAGATTTATTTATCAATAAAATATATGCGTTTAGGTGATTAGATGGAAGCTATGATCGACTGAGATATACGTTGGTAGTATGATTTCTATTCATATTATAATTGTATGTACAAAATTTTTTGTTGATACCGATATAGTTGAGGGAGTTATTAACGATAAACTAATTTCAGGGAACGAAATTATAAACTAATTTGTATGGGGGCTCTGGGAAATATTGGATCAATTGCTATGAGTTTGAACATACTTGATCCCTGGCACAAAAAATAATGTGTGACAAAATTCATCGAAATATCTTTGGTAGTTTCTGAGAAAACTACGTAAGAATTGGGAAAAAAAAGTTTTTTTTTTCGTAACTTTTTCATAACTTTTTACGTCTTGAATCGATTTTACTGTGGTTTGGGTGAATTCCTTGAATTTCTATTGCTTCCTTTTAACGTGGGCGTGTTTTACAAAGACAGACGGACATAGCTAAATCGACTCAGAATTTCATAAGGATCCAGAATATATATACTTTGTTGTGTCTCAGATAAATATTTCTATGATTTACTATTAAGATTTTTTTACTTTTTCGTAAATGGTGTTGTAATAAAAGATCCGTTTTACTATACTAGCTATACCCAATGTGCTTCGCTACCATCATCCTAATTGAATAAAATAAATATTAAAATAAATATACTTGATTCCAGGTTCAATATTTAAAATCTATGAAAGTCCCCTTTTAATAAGGACCCTATAAGTTTGATTTTATGATTCTAGTGGCAATATTACAGAAAATTAAAAAAAGCCGTTGAAGAACGAACAAGTTAGACTGCTATCTTCTGCTATGTCAAATCTTAAATAACTATCTAATGTTTAGATAATTTTGCAACATTTTTGTTTCAGTATTGAGAGTACTAACATTTATGAATATGTCGAACTAATTTTTATAAGGTCCAGAAAAATTTATATTAATATATATTAAGGCCAGTTAGAGAACATGTTAATAGAATGATTTATCTATACACAGAACATACTCATTTAACAACGAATAAGGTGGTATTAAGTGCTTTACTGGGAGCCAATACAACTTATGGGCCGATCCGGAAAAAAATTCCGTATAATGATTTATATACACAAAATACACATTTTTGTCGAATTTTATCCCGATAGTTTGATGTTTGAATTTACTCCAATAAATTTGATTTTACTCCAATAAATTTATCAATTAATGAAATATATGCGTTTAAGTGATTTTCGGAAGTGGACTTTATACAGGAGCTATGACCAATTACGGGCCTATCCGGAAAAATTTCGTATAATGATTCATATGTACACAAAACATGTTTGTGTCGAAGAAGAATCTTTATTTGAAAAGATATCTTTATTTGATAATGTAATATGTGCGTTTAAGTGATTTTTTGAAGTGGACCTTATATAGGAGATATTACCAAATATGGACCGATCTGGAAAAAAATTGGTAGAGTGATTTATATACTCGCAAAACATATTCAAGTCGTACTTTATCCCGATAGCTTTATTATGCAAAGAAATATATGAGTTTAAGTGATTTTCGTAAGTGGACCTTATATGGGAGCCTATCAGGAAAAAATTTCGTAGAGTGATTCATATAAAGATAAAACATATTTGTGTCGAATTTTATCAATATAACTTTATTTGACAATGAAATATGTGATTTTAAGTGATTTTCGGAAGTGAACCTTATATGGGAGCTATGACCAATAATGGACCGATCCATAAAAAAATTGGTAGAATGATTTGTATGTACACAAAACATATTCAACTCGAATTTTATCTCAATAGCTTTATTTATCAATAAAATATTTGCGTTTAGTTGATTTTCGAAAGTGGACCTTATATGGGAGCTATGACCAATTGTGGACCAACTGAGATCTAAGTTGATAGCATGATTTCTGTTCATATTATATTTGCATGTACAAAATTTTGTGTTGATATCGATATATTTGAGGGAGTTATTAATGATAAACTAATTTTCGGGAATATATAGCTTTGTATGGGGGATGTGGGAAATTTTGAACCGATTATTTTGATTTTCAACATAATTTATCCCTGGATAAAAAAATAATGTAGGACAAAATTCATCGAATTATCTTTTGTAGTTCGAGGTAGTCTGAAATTTTCACTCATAACTTTTAACGTTGTGAGCCGATTTTGCTGATTTTCAATACCAAACTACTTAGGACATTTCTGGTGAATTTGGTTTACTTATTTTGCTTAGTTTTAACGTGAGCATGTTTTAGGCAGACAGACGGACAGGCAGACGGACATAGCTAAATCGACTTAGAATTTAATAAGGTCCCGGAATATATATACTTTGTTGGGTCTCAGTTGAACATTTCTTCGATTTACACACGGAGACTTATATATACCCTCTATCACCACTGATGGTAGTTAAGGGTATAAAAGTACCAAAAGAACTCTTTTATTTACTTTCATGTTAATAAGTTCAATATTATAGAAAATTCAAAAAGTACCAGTTAAAGAACGAAAAAGTACCTGAAAATACTCCATTTTAATTCAATCAAGTCCCTGGCTGCTTAGTTTTATGTGTCTAGGATCATTAAGATAGAAAACTCAAAAAGTACCAGTTGAAGAACGAAAAAGTACCAAAAGGTTCAATTTTATATGTTCTTATTTACTCCGGGGTCTACATACTTAATTTCATGTTCCTAAGTTCAATAATATAATAAACTCAAAAAGTACCAGTTATAAAACGAAAATGTATCAAAAAGTCCCCTTTTATAGGTTATCATTTACTGCAGGCTCTAAAGCTTAATTATAATCTAAAGCTTAATTTTATGTTTCTAGGTTCACTATTATAGAAAATTCAAAAAGTACCTTTTAATGAACGGAAAAGTACTAAAAATCCCCTTTTCTAGATTCTCATGCTTAATTTCATGTTTCCAGGATCAATATTATAAAAAACACAAAAAGAACCTTTTGAAGAACGAACAAGTTAGAGTGCTATATTCGGCTGAGCCGAATCTTAAATACCCTCCACCAGCTACTTTTATATTAATACTTTTTTAATTGATCACATATTTGTAGAAATAAATCTTCTCCTGTCTGAAATAGAAAAACCCCAAGATTTAAACAGCTTAAATCTGTTACAATTGCAAGATTTATTGAACATTACAAAAGCCATTTTCTTTTATATTTTTAAAACGCCCTAAGATATGTTTTAGCGATATTTAAAAATTTGTGTGAAAGATTTAAGGAAATTAAAATTTTCGGGGCAGGACCTAGTATGGGAGATATGACCAATTATGGTCCGATCGTAAAAAAAACTTTAAGTAACATTTCTGTATATAAAAGCTATATTTCAGAAAAAACAAGTAAGAGTGTTATATTCGGCTATGCCGAATCTTATATACCCACCATCAAACCTCGTTTGACTCGAATGAAACTTACTTATGTCGAATTTCATCTATATACTCGTATTTTTTAGGCCAGTTATAAGCGTTAAAGTAATTTTCTGAAGGGGACCTTATATAGTGGGGTAGGGTTAATTATGGGTCGATCCCAGTCACTTGCAGTCACTTTCTGAAGGGGACCTTATATGGGGGGTAGGGTCAATCATGGACCGTTCCTTATAAAATTTTGCATAGTGATTTTTGATCATAAGAAACTTACTTATGTCGAATTTCATCGCTATATTCGTATTTTTAAACAAGTTATGGCTGTTAAAGCTGCTTTTCGAGGGGCCACTTGTATGGGGGCTATCCGAAAACGTGGACCGATATTGCCCATTTTAAATACCAAACAAACCTTACCTATAAGAAAAATTTATGTGAAATTTCAACCCTCTAGCTCTTTCCATTGGGACTCTATCGTGCTTTCAACAGACAGACGGACGGACGGACAGACGGACAGACATGGCTAGATCGTCTTAGAATTTAATGAAGACCCAGAATATATATACTTTTGTGGGTCTATGACCAATATTTCGATGTGTTACAAACGGAATGACAAAATCTTTTGATGGTGGGTATCAAAAAAAAAAAAATATTTTATTTCAATTCTTAAACCGTGAGCCTCAATTATGAACCGATACTCATAAAATTTTGTACATTCAGGGCTATACTCGTATTTTAAATAAGGAACACTCGTAGTTTATTAGCCAAAACTCTTTCCTGAAGGGAACCTTTTGTGTATTACCGACACATTCCGCTTGAAATTCGGAGCGAATTTCATAACCGTATTTCATAACTCATATTTTTAAGCCAGTAATGATCGTTTAAGTAATTTTCTGAAGGGGACCTTATATGGGCGGTAGGGTAAATTATATACCGATCCTCCCTAAATTTGGTAGAGAGATTAAACTTATGTGCGTCAATTTTCGTCACATTCATATTTTTAAGCCAGTAATGAGCATTGTAGTTATTTGCAGAGGGGGACCTTATATGGGGGAAGGGTCATTTATGGGGCGATCCAAAAAAATTGGTACAGAGGTTTTGGCTCGTAAGAAACTTACGTGTGTAGCATTTCATCGCTTTACTCGTATTTTTAAGACAGTAGTAAGCGTTTAAGCTATTTCCTGAAGTGGACCCAATAGGGGGAGTAGGGCCAATTATGGACCTATTCACATAAAAGTTATTAAAAAGATTTTAGCTCGCGAGGAACTTAATTGTGTAAAATTTTATTGCTATATTCGTATTTTTTAGCCAGTAATGAGCGTTAAAGTCATTTTCAGAAGGGGACCTTATATGGGGAATAGGGTCATTTATGGGCCGATCTTAAAAAAAATTCGTAGAGCGATTTTGGTTCGTAAGAAACTTACTTATACCGAATTTCATCGGTATACTCGCATTTTTGGACCAGTAATGAGTGTTAAAGTAATTTTCTAAAGGGGACCTTATATGGGGGGTAGGGTCAATTTTGGACCGATCCTCAAAAAATTTGGTAGATTGATTTTGGCTTACATGAAACTTATTTATGTCGAATTTCATCGCTATACTTGTATTTTGGTTCATATGAAACTTATTTATGTCGAATTTCATCGCTATACTATACTTCTAAAGCAGTTATGCCCGTTAAAGCTGTTTTTTGGAGGTCCACTTGTCCGGTCCGAAAAAGTGGACCGATATTGCCCATTTTCAATACCAAACAAACCTTAACAATAGAGAATATTTATGCAAAATTTCAACCGTCTAGCTCCTCTCGTGTGGTATCTATCGTGATTTCAACAGACAGACAGACGGACGGACATGGCTCGATAGTCTTAGAATTTAATAAGGAGCCGAAATATATATACTTTTATGGGTCTAAGACCAATATTTCGATGTGTTACAAACGGAATGACAAAATCAATATACCCCACATCTTTTTTGATGGTGGGTATAAAAATAATAATAATAAAAAAGAAATGAGTGAGCGTAATGCTCAAGATGCAAATAATGACTGTGTAAACAATAATGATTATACTAAAAACACAATTCAATATACTGAGAATGTGAGAAAAGGAAAAAGCAAAATGCAAAGCGAACACATAGCTAAACAACAAAAAAAACAATTACTGGGCAATTCTTGATAATGATACAAACTGTGATCAAGAATGTTTAAAGATATTTGAAAAACATGTGCAAGAGCACGAACAACCAACAACATCTTCACGTGCTATCTCAAACAATAATACAAGTAATGAAAATAAGAATAACGAAGAAAACACAAGTGATAATAACCAAAGAAAAGAAAATCAAAACAATAATACTAAAATCCCACCTCTAAATATTTTTGATGTGGAACCCAATGAACTTATCAAATTTATTAGAGATGGACTAAAAATAAACAAATTTAAAATTAAAGAATGCAATAATAAGAAAATCTCTCTCTTTATGTTATCTATGGATGACTATATTAGAGTTAAAGCTTATCTTGAAAAGAACAAAACTAAGTTTTTTACATATACCCCAAAAGATGTTAAAACAAAGACTTATTTACTAAATGGCTTATGTGCCAATATTGATGAAAATGAAATTTTAAATAAACTATATAAATTTCAAAATGCAAATTTGAAATTCATAAAGGTTAGCCCATTTACAACAAAGAAATCAATATCTGAGAAATACTCTCTTCCAATTTATCTGGTACAAATAACTAAAGAAAGAAAAGTTAGCGAACTTAAATCAATTAAATGTATACTTTATCGATGTGTACATTGGGAAAATCTAAGAAAACCGGAAATACCGCAATGCAGAAACTGCCAGAGTTTCTTTCACAGCGCATCTAATTGCTTTTTACCTCATAGATGTGTTAAATGTAACGAAAAACATGATATTGGTAAATGTTCCCTTCAGAATATGCCTGTCATTGAAAAAGAAAAACTATATTGTGTATTATGCAAAAAATACGGCCATCCAGCATCATATAAAGGATGCGAAAGATATAAGGAACTACAACAAAAGCTGCGTTGTAAAAACCAAGAGTTGTCTCAAATGCGAAAAAATAACACTTCAATACCAATAAATACTAATATGAGTTTTGCTAACGTAGTTAAAAACAATAACTTACAAAATGTAAACAACACTAACTCCATTCAAAACGTTTTGGAACAACTAAACCAATCCATGCAAAATTTATCCAACCAAATTATAAATTTAAATAAACAATTGCAACTACAAGTTGCTAGAATAGACACAATTTTTTCTATCTTAGAAGCTTAAGTAATCAAAATGGCAGAAATAATCGAGAAAAACTTAAATATAATTGAAATTAATGTTAACTCTATAATAAAATTAAGCAGGTGATGGTACTGCAATCTTAATAAAAAATTGTATCAAGTTTAATAAATATACCAACAATACTATTAATTCGTTTAAACAACTGGAAACTTGCATAATAAAAATACCATTATTAGCCAATCGTATATTGTTTGTTATTTCAGCTTATTATCCCTCTGGGAATAATAGCAGCCCTTTTAAGACAAAATTATACCAACTTTTTCAATCCTTAGATTTGCAAAACCCAAACCACTTTTATATACTCGCCGGAGATTTGAATTGCAAACATAACGACTGGGGTAACAACTCATCCAATACAAAAGGAAATATTAAGAGAGTGGCTCTATCTAATGAAATTAAGTTCAGATGTGTATTATACGCCTCTGTATCACCTTCTTACCCTCGTTGTGGTTCATATTTGGACATATGTATAGCTGACTCTCGTTTGAACATTCAAAGAGAGAATAATACAATAAATTGTTTAAAAACATTTGACTATGATAGTGATCATAATGCTGTGCAAATTAAGGCTTTGACCCAGTAAAAAAATGTTAGACTTTAGGAAGCTAAAAAGGGACCTAACTGCATCTGTATTCGCTTACTATTAAGCCTTACTGAGAAGCAGGAAATAAGAGAATACCAATGATAGGAGTAATTTTATAATGTAAGCTGAAAAAAATTAAAAGCTTACTACTATCCCTACAGAGAAGCAGGTTGTAAGTGAAGTATTTAGATAATATTTAAGCTTACTCTTATCCCTTACAAGGAAGCAGGTTGTATTGCAAAGACTATTGAAATCGGCAGTTTTACCGAGACTTTTCCGACAAAAAAACACATTTTAAATTACATAATATAAAATGTTTAGTCATCGAGTTGCATTTGTGCAGATAAGACGTGAACAAAAGTGTAAAAAAAATTCTTATATAGAAAATATAAAAATTTTATTATAAATATAAATCTATAAAGTGATTTTAATTAATTAATACATTTTCAATGTAAGAAATATCTTTTTTAAAATTTATTAAAGTGTGTGTTTATTATAGTATATGAACAGAATTTAAATAATTTTTTGTACGAAATATTTTCAATTATTTGCTTTTGGTTTTTCTTGTTTCTGTTTTTTAATACTTCTGCTTTTGTCCATGTACAGTTTGTGTTGTTTTGTGTTTATGTTTTGTTGTTGTTAAATAATATGCCGAAAGTGGTTGGAAAAAGACAATTTTATAAATTAAAAAGAAAAGAGGTAAATAAAAATGTATTTAATCTCTTGAAGGCAACAGAAAATAGTCCCGAAGAAATTATAAATATCGAAATTGTTTCTAATTTTGAGAATTCAGAAGTAGATGTAATAGCTGATGATAAAAACGGGACATTAAGAGAAAATATAAGGGAATGGTATATAAAATATCGTCCATCTGTGGCAAGTACATCAGCCATTTTACATATTTTAAATAGTGTACATTCAGAAATACCATTGAGTGTAGAATCCCATGAAGAAAGGGTTTCATATAAGCAATACTGTAATAGCTTCACATCAGCTATGAATTCACGTCTTCTGGAAAAGCATTAGGGAAGAGCTTTTTGTAAACAATGAAAGAAGTAATGCCATAGTAATGAAATAAGTACTTACTTATAGCTGTTACTCACAGCAGAATGTAATGAGTGAAAACACGCTTAATTTTTTAAAAAGTAATGCTTCCAAGTGGGAATTCGCTATATAAAAATCATGCCTTATCGAAGCAGATTTGTAAGGGAGAAAATAGCTTCGTTCCCTTACAAACCTGCTTGCATGTAAGCTCCAATTTTTACTGGGGAGTGTTTCCAATGAGCATCCAATGAGTATGATATCTGAACTATATGATAATGGAAAAATACCTAATGATAGAAATCTTAGTAATCTTGAAATAAATTTTTATTTACTAAGATTAAATAATGCCATAACAAGTTCAATAGAAAAATCTGTTCCTAAGTTCAAGGACAACAGTTCTGTAGACAAATTTTTAAATCCAATTATTAAAAAACTTTATTCGGAGAAAAGCAAAATAGTAACTATCATCAAAAGATTTAATAGATTAGAATGTGCCTTGTCTCAGACAGATTTTAATTTTCTTAAAACTAAATTAAAATTAATAAAAAAACTTATAAATGATAACTTTTCGATTCAGTTAATAGCCATTTTGAACGGAAACTCAGAGTCTTAGATCACAGAAATTCATCAAATATGTTCAATGAGGTTAGAAAACAATTTAAGACTAATAACTCTGACATAAATATAATTAAAATTACTTCAGAGAATGAAGTGTGGATAAGAAATGCTGGGATTAATCCTGAAGATTTAGAAAGAGAAAATGACAGTAATAAATTTATTGTAAAAGATGATGAACAAAAGTTAAATATAATTGGTATCTTTTTGGAAAAAATTCACTCGTACAAAGAAATTGATGAAGGAAATAGCTTACATGTTGAAATTGATAATTGTTTCTCCAGATTTTTGGAAAATAAAACTGAATATGAATACAATAAATCCACAAAAAGTCAAATGAATTGAATGAAGATTTTTTTACAAGTAAAGATGTACTCATTTACACTTACAAACATTTAAGGAAAAAGCTATCATCAGGTATTGATAAAATCCCCAATGTTATTTTAAAATATATTCCAGAGGAGATCATTTATGAATATTGCACTCTCTTTAATAATATGCTTAACAATTCATATTTCCCTGTGGCATGGAAAACGGCTAAAGTGGTAGTATTACCAAAGAAAGATAAAGACAATAGTGACCCCAAAAATTTAAGGGCAATAAGTTTGCTCCTGGTAATATATAAATTGTCAAGTTACAAATTTCCTATTCATTTTATTATTCTTTTACATAATATGCTAAATAACAAAACCTTTATAGTATGTGATAGAGACAAGATTAGTACAAAGAAATTTACTATTGTTAATGGTCTACAACAAGGAACTGTAAACTCTCCTGTTCTTTTTAACCTATTTATATTTGATCTCTTAAATAAAATTGATAATATAATTGGGTTTGCTGATGATATCATTGTATATCATGCTGATAACAATATTTCAAAATTAATGAAAACCTACAAAATAAGTTTAATCTAGTACAAAAGTATGCAATTGACTGGCAAATGAAGATCAACTCTAGCAAATGTGAAACCATTCTTTTTCGCCTTCCTGTAGGGAAGTGTAATTTTAACATAAAAAAGAATTGGAAATCTTTTGGCATCAAGGATTATAACAATGTAAATATACCAATTAAAGATGTTGTGAAATATCTAGGCATTAACTTAGATAAATTTTTATATTTTAATTTTCATGTTAACGCTCAAATAATAAAAGCCAGAAAGGCTTTTTTCATGTATAGGAAACTTTTCATCTCAAAATATATAAATACAAAAGTTAAGATAATTATGTACCAATCACTAATACGCCCAATTTTAGTATATGGTTGCCAAATATGGTTCAACATTTCCCCAGCATATGTGGAAAAACTAAGAGTTTTTGAAAGAAAATGTTTGAGAAGCTGTCTTCTCTTTATAGATCACAAAATAGTAACTACTCAAAATATATATCTAACAGGAAGTTATATAATTATGCAAAAGTTAGTAGAATTGATAACTTTATATTTCATGTAATAAGAAACCACATTCAGTGTTGCCACAACAAAATTTTTTTTTAACCAAAATTCGAATAAAAAATAACCAAATTAAGAAAAAAGTAAACAAAATTATTTTTATTTGTTTCATGTTTACATTTGGACATTAAAATAACAAATTCATTTTCTGAAGTGGAACTATGTTAAATTTCGTCGCTAAACTGGTATTATGAAGACAGTTATGAGCGTTAATGTAATTTTCTGTACGGGATCTTATATGAGACGTATGGTCAATTATGGACCAATTCTCATAAAATCTGACAGAGATATTTTAGATCCTTTAAAACTTGATTATGTTGAATTTTGTTGCTATATTGCGGTACATTATGAGCTTTAAAGTCATTTTCTGAGGAGATTTTTCATAAACTTCATAAACTTTGACAAATACAATATAGTAATTTTCTGAATAGGGCATAATATGGGGGCTAAGTGAAATCGTTGACCGATATTTCGCATTTTCAATACCAATCAAACTGGGTCAATTAAAAATAGTTTGGCAAAATATTTCAGTTTTCTATCTTGTTTCTTTTCGACTCTATCGTCTTTTCAACAATAAATATATGTCTCTTCGCCGATTCGTTAACAAATGTAATTAATATTTATTTTAAAAAACAACTGAGTTTTTGACGCGTTTTAGCGCAATTCAAAAATACTCCACATATGACTTTTTGCAAAACAATTTTAAATTATAAAATTCTTCCCATTTTATGTACAGATTTGGAGATTTCGTTCGAAATTTGGGTTTAAATTATAATACCATGTAGCGGATGTTAGAATTACATTCATAACTTCAGCAATATTTGTAAACGTAATCCATCCAAATTATCCAACAATTTGACCAAAATTTAGAATTTAAGACGGTAAAATAAAAACTAGTATACAACATCATCTAGAAAATATAAATAAAGAACTAAAAGTCATGGTGAGATAGTAGAAGTCAAAGGTCATGAGTATCAAATCTTTTCATATATCGCGATTATTGTTCGTCGTACGAGTTTAGATGTTATTACAACTTTTGTATACAATACAATTTCATTTTCCTAAGCTGTGTTACTTAAAAATATCAGTTGATTAATACTTTAAAGATATTGTGATACTATTCTTGCATCAATTAGCAGAAAATACTTTATTAATTCTTATTAAATCATTTATCTTAGAATTTCGGCAAATTAGCACAATATCTGTTTATGCAAAATTTCAAATAAGTATTGAAGTTGCAATTATACAATTATAATTCACGGTGTTAGATTGACTAGTGTAAATAAAATAATATTACGGTGTTGTTATGATTTAAATCAACTCATTTAATATGTGGAAAACTCATAGGTACTTTTGCTAAATCCTAACCAATTAAGATAACGAAAAATACCCTTGTGCACATAAGTATAACCAGTAGATGTACAAATTGCAGTAATAAAAAAATTTCGAATAGTAAAAAAAATTCCACATATTACCAAAATTCAAAACAGGACGATATGTATATTTACATAGTTGATTTAAGACTAGAGATAAAAGAAGTTTTTTTTAAATTTTATTTTTAGAATAAAAGCAACCAGCATTTAGTTCAATTGTTTGCAAAAAATAACCAAAACGAAAAAATAATTCACATGTACACATGCAAAATAAAAATAACCAATTTTGGTTAATAATAACCAAAGTGGCAACACTGACCACATTACAAAAAGTCTAGAATGCTACGACAATAATTTGATTATGGCACCTTATTACGCCAATCATGAATACATTAAGAAAAGTCTTCAAACCGGATATGTACCACCAGAGGCGTTTTTATACCTAGATAGAAATGGTTTTATACAAAACGAAATTGGCATTCCTATATTCTACCATGTTTATAGACGAGCCATTACAAAAAATATTTATGAAAACCAACTGACAGCGGACAATTGGAGATTTGATACTAGTATATTTTCAGAGGATATAAATTTTAATATTAATGGAAAGTATTGGTGGCTCACCTAATAATTTCCATTCTGTTGTTTTATCCCTTAACTATAACTTTTTATCTCATTGTAATATAAAAGTAAGGATTTTTTGCCATTTTTTCTTTGCAATAAGTTGTATAAATTAACATTTTTATTTGTTAAACTTACATAATTATATAATATTAAAATTATAGTATTAATTTATATAATATACTTGAGATCCCGTTTATGAGACAGTGTATATAATTTAACTTAAGTATTACTATTTGTTTATTTATAGTTTAAGAATGTATATATTTGGTTAAATAAACATTATATAAAAAAAAGCTATATTTCAGTAAAATTTTGTATCTATATCGTAATTTAGTAATAAGTAATGTGTGTTTAAGTGATTTTTGGAAGGAAAAATTTTGTATCAATAGCTTTATTTGGTAATGAGTAATGTGCGTTTAAGAGTTTTTCGTAAGAGGACCTTGTATGGAAGCTATGACCAATTATGGTCTGATCGAAAAAAAAAATTCACAGTAATATGTCTGTATATATGCAATACTTGTACCAAATTTTATTTGGATATCTTAATTTAGTAATGAGATATGCGCGTTTAAGTGATTTTCGGGAGAGCACTTTGCATGGGAGCTATGTCCAATTATCCGATCCAGAAAATTTTTTATCTAAATGAATTCTATTGACATAGAATTTTAATTTGTAAAATTAACTTTTTATACCCACCATCAAAAAAGATGGGGGTATATTGGTTTTGTCATTCCGTTTGTAACACATCGAAATAATGGTCATAGACCCACAAAAGTATATATATTCTGGGTCCTCATTAAATTCTAAGACGATCTAGCCATGTCTGTCCGTCTGTCTGTCTATTGAAAGCACAATAGAGTCAGAATGGGAAGAGCTAGAGGGTTGAAATTTCACATAAATATTTCCTATAGGTAAGGTTTGTTTGGTATTGAAAATGGGCAATATCGGTCCACGTTATCGGATAGCCCCCATACATGTGGCCCCTCGAAAAGCAGCTTTAACAGTCATAACTTGTTTAAAAATACGAATATAGCGATGAAATTCGACATAAGTAAGTTTCTTATGATCCAAAATCATTATGCAAAATTTTATGAGGATCGGTCTATGATTGACCCTACCCCCCATATAAGGTCCCCTTCAGAAAATGACTTTAACGCTCATTACTGACTTAAAAATACTAGTATATAGATGAAATTCGACATAAGTAATTTTCATACGAATCAAAATCTATTTATCTAAAAAAATTTATGAGGATCGGTCCATGATTGACCCTACCCCCCATATAACGTCCCCTTCAGAAAATGACTGCAACGCTCAATAATGGCTTAAAAATACGAGTGTAGCGATGAAATTCGACACAAATAAATTTAATATGCACCAAATTCTGTCTACCAAATTTTATGAGGATCGACCCATAATTGACCCTACCCCTCTATATAAGTCCCCTTCAGAAAATTACTTTAACGCTTATAACTGGCCTAAAAATACGAGTATATAGATGAAATTCGACATAAGTAAGTTTCATTCGAGTCCAACGAGGTTTGATAGTGGGTCTGCCTAGGACAATAGGGAATATTCTGGACAAATTTCAATAATTTATTTCACTTCGTTTTTACGTGAGCGTGTTTTACACAGACAGACAGACGGACATAGCGAAATCGACTCAGAATTTCATAAGCACCAAGAATACATATGAGAAAGTTATATATACCCTCTATCACCACTCATGGTGGTGGAGGGTATAAAAAGTACTAAAAAGTTCCCTTTTAGATGTTCTCACTTACTCCGGGATCTACATGCTTAATTTCATGTTTTTAGGTTCAATATTATAGAAAATTCAAAAAGTACCTTTTGAAGAACGAAAAAGAACCAAAAAGTCTCCTTTTATATGTTCTCACTTCCTCCTCTACATGCTTAATTTCATGTTTCTAGGTTCAATATTATAGAAAATTCAGAAAGTAGCATTTGAAGAACAAAAAAGTGCCAAAAAGTCCCATTTTATAGATTCTCATTTACTCCGGGCTCCATGTGCTTAATTACATGTTTCTATATTCAATTTAATAGAAAACTCAAAAAAGTACCAGTCGAAGTACGATAAAGTACCAATAAGTCCCCTTTTATAGATTCTCATTTACTCCGGGCTCTACATGCTTAATTTCATGTTTCTAGGTTTAATTTTAAAGAAAATTCAAAAAAGTACCTGTGTAGAACGAAAAAATACCGAAAAAATCCCTTTATTTTTAATTTCATGTTTCGATTTCAATATCATAGAAAACTCAAAAAGTACCAGTTGGAGAATGAAAAAGTACCAAAAAATATCATTGATACTGATGTTCCAAATAACACCCCATTAGCATATTTAGTGTTTATAAATCTAAAAATTTTATATAAATTGGATCTTTGTGTTTGAATAAAATCAAATTTCCCGCTTTTACCCCTTTTGGTACTTTTTTCCTTCCCATCAACGAAATAAAAATTCTATTCCAAAAACTTGCAACATCGTATTCAGAGCCCGTTATTATGTATTCATATGTAAAAGTACCAAAAAAAAAATACAAAACAAAGTTCATATTTTTATTTTTTTCGTAAAAAGTATCAAAATACAGTTTTAAACCCGTTATTCCCTAAAAGGGCAGAATTTGAAAAATGTACCAGACACCTGTCCGCTTATTTTTTAAATGTATCTTTAGGAGAGGTTACCCGTTTTTACCCCTTAAACATTCGAATTTCCAAAATAGATCTTGGTGGATCTATTTGGTGGGAGACCAATCTCCTGTCAGCTCTTAAACTTCAACTCAATTTTATATGTATATATATATATATATTTATATATATATATGTATATATATATATATATATATATATATATATATATATATATATATATATATATATCTATTAATGTTTAATCCGTAAGTCGTTATGTTTTCAATGATACCAAATACTTGTATAAAGACCATAAACTTAATCACCAGTAAATTCCCAAATTTCTACTCCTTTTGATATTTTTAACGTGTTTTTATAATTTGTAAGCCAACTTCACTTATTAGTCCTGCCCCTGAAAAGGAAAATTGTCCTTGGTAAGACTAATTTTATTCCATCGGATCTAAAATTAACTAGTAATAAGTTTAAACTCCATCGGATAATGAAAATTCCGAAGATTGGGTAAAATTTACCACCTTTTTCTATTTTAACAAAAATTTTGACATTAAAAAAATATGTTTTTAAATTTAAACAAGTAAGTCTATATTCGGCTTTGCCGAATCTTATATACCCTTCACCATTATGTGTTTAAGAAATATTAATTTTATAAAATTTCAATTTATTTCATTTTCCCGACTCTATCATTACTTAAGCAAAAGCACAGATATAACCAGTTTTGTCGGAACTGACGTTTGTAGAAAGCGATTGTCAGCTGAGCTTATCCCTGTAATATCCGAGCAGTTCGACGGGACAATCCCGAACTATCCACTTGACAGACCACTTATGGTGGCCCCTAGCCACCCGACTACTCAGGTGACCAACCATTTTAACATGGGCTTGTCCTACGAAAAAGTCAATCGTCACTCTACAGTCTCTCAAGAGGTAGTCAAAAGTAGTCAATGGATGGTAATCTCCAAATGGGTTCTTGGGAGTCAGTCACATTACTAGCTCTTTTACTAGTTACTTTACTAGCTATTGATGTGTCCTAGGGGAAGTGAAGTGTCTCCAAGTAGCTTGTCCAATGGACAGGTATTGCAGTAGGGTTAAATAATCGGTCCGTCGAGGTATAATTCTAAAAACTTATGAAAAAAAAAAAAACAGTTAAAACAAGTAAGAGTGTTATATTCGGCTATGCCGAATCTTATATACCCACCATCAAACCTCGTTTGACTCGAATGAAACTTACTTATGTCGAATTTCATCGCTATATTCTTATTTTTAAACAAGTTATGACTGTTAAAGCTGTTTTTCGAGGGGCCACTTGTATGGGGGCTATCCGAAAACGTGGACCGATATTGCCCATTTTCAATACCAAACAAACCTTACCTATAGGAAATATTTATGTGAAATTTCAACCCTCTAGCTCTTTCCGTTGGGACTCTATCGTGCTTTCAACAGACAGACAGACGGACGGACAGACATGGCTAGATCGTCTTAGAATTTAATGAAGACCCAGAATATATATACTTTTGTGGGTCTATGACCAATATTTCGATGTGTTACAAACGGAATGACAAAATCTTTTGATGGTGGGTATCAAAAAAAAAAATATATTTTATTTCAATTCTTAAACCGTGAGCCTCAATTATGAACCGATACTCATAAAATTTTGTACATTCAGGGCTATACTCGTATTTTAAATAAGGAACACTCGTAGTTTATTAGCCAAAACTCTTTCCTGAAGGGAACCTTTTGTGTATTACCGACACATTCCGCATGAAATTCGGAGCGTATTTCATAACCGTATTTCATAACTCATATTTTTAAGCCAGTAATGATCGTTTAAGTAATTTTCTGAAGGGGACCTTATATGGGCGGTAGGGTAAATTATATACCGATCCTCCCTAAATTTGGTGGAGAGATTAAACTTATGTGCGTCAATTTTCGTCACATTCATATTTTTAAGCCAGTAATGAGCATTGTAGTTATTTGCAGAGGGGGACCTTATATGGGGAAGGGTCATTTATGGGCCGATCCAAAAAAATTGGTACAGAGGTTTTGGCTCGTAAGAAACTTACGTGTGTAGCATTTCATCGCTTTACTCGTGTTTTTAAGACAGTAGTAAGCGTTTAAGCTATTTCCTGAAGTGGACCCAATAGGGGGAGTAGGGCCAATTATGGACCTATTTACATAAAAGTTATTAAAAAGATTTTGGCTCGCGAGGAACTTAATTGTGTAAAATTTTATTGCTATATTCGTATTTTTTAGCCAGTAATGAGCGTTAAAGTCATTTTCAGAAGGGGACCTTATATGGGGGATAGGGTCATTTATGGGCGATTTTGGTTCGTAAGAAACTTACTTATACCGAATTTCATCGCTATACTCGCATTTTTGGACCAGTAATGAGTGTTAAAGTAATTTTCTAAAGGGGACCTTATATGGGGGGTAGGGTCATTTATGGGCCGATCCTAAAAAAAAATTGTAGAGAGATTTTGGTTCGTAAGAAACATACTTATACCGAATTTCATCGCTATACTTGCATTTTGGGACCAGTAATGAGTGTTAAAGTAATTTTCAGAAAGGTGCCCCTTAAAGCTGTTTTTTGGAGGTCCACTTGTATGGGGGCAATCCGAAAAAGTGGACTGATATTGCCCATTTTCAATACCAAACAAACCTTAACAATAGAGAATATTTATGCAAAATTTCAACCGTCTAGCTCCTCTCGTGTGGTCTCTATCGTGATTTCAACAGACATACGGACAGACAGACGGACGGACGGACATGGCTAGATCGTCTTAGAATTTAATAAGGAGCCGAAATATATATACTTTTATGGGTCTATGACCAATATTTCGATGTGTTACAAACGGAATGACAAAATCAATATACCACCCATCTTTTTTGATGGTGGGTATAAAAATACTTTTATTTCTAGATTAAATAAATATTGAAATACATAAATATTGTTGCTCATTTGTATCTCCAGTAAAATCAGACTTTTAAACTTTGGAATTCATTAATACATATGTATATGTATGAATCTGAAAGAATATAATTTGTTACATTAAGGAAATATTATTTTTTTCCGTAATCTCTGCTAAAGTTTTTTGTTTTAACTCATCTCAAATAAATTCACTCTTCCAAATTGTAAATATCTCATATTTAAATTTTACTATTTTTTAATCAAATTAAAAATCGTTTTTTTATTTTAAAATTTACACAACAAATTTTTCTCAAGAACTGTCTTAAACAACTTATTAAAGTCAACTAACATAAAAATCAAATAACTTAAAATGTGATAAAATAGTATAACTGTTCATTGTCTTTGCACTCAGACTAAACTGATCATGTTTGTTCTTTTTCTCTTCACCTTCAATTCTCAAGTTTATTTAAGTGTCCCCTCTCTTGTTTACTCAGGGACAGTTAAGTGACGACTGCCACTCTCTTGCTTACTTGGTGTACAGTAAAGTGGCGACTGTATTCGCTCTCGGTTACAAAGTGTACATTCGTGACGAATGACCAAAAACATTCAAATAGGGTACAACCAGTTGGTTAAACTTTAGTGGAAAATAACAATTGTGTCTCCAATATATGTGTAAAATATCTACATTCTGAAGTACAATGGAAAAAAACAATTTTTAAGTGTCTCCTCACTCGTTTACCTAGGGTACAGTAAAGTGACGACTGTCTTCACTCTCGTTTACGAAGAGTACGTTGGTGACGAATAACCCAATATATAGAAATTAGGGTCAACCATATGGATACACATTAGTGTATATGACTGTCTTTTACGTATGCATTGACTCTTTGTCGAACTGCTGGGATAAAAGAAAGAAAATATATCGCACATACGCACACCAATGTGAAAAAGATATCAACCACAGACTACCTTTTTATACCCTCCACCACCAAATTCACTGAAAATATTCATTGTTGTTCTAAGCAGTTTGGTATTGATAATCAGCTAAATCGGTTCACAATGTTAAATGTTATGAGTAAAAATATCAGATTACCTCGAAAAAAATTAAGATTTTTTCGTAATTCTTAAGTTTTCTCAGAAACTACAAAAGATAATTCGATAAATTTTGTCACACGTTTAAACATAGAAATTAACTATGTTGAAAATCAAAACAATCGAGCTAAAACTTCCCATAGCCCTAGAGTTTGGGAATTCCCGGACTTTTCAATTTCCCGGGAAACGGGAATGTAAAACTTAATCCTATTCCTATATATATAAAACAGACTGTTTGTTTGTTACGCTTTCACGGCAAAACTACTGAACCGATTTACATGAAATTTGGACAGCTAATAGGTCTAACCCCAAAAGGAACAATAGGCCATATAAGATCTTGATCGGATGCCACACCGCTTTTTACGCCCACTTTTTGTAAAACAATTATTACACCAATTTTGCAATCACAATATGCAAAAACTACTAAACCGATTAACCTGAAATTTTGCATACCGATAGGTATAAGCTTGGAAAGAACTATAGGATATATATAAGAACTTGATCCAATGCCACGTTCCTTTCTACCCCCACTTTTTATAATACTATTCTTACCTATATCTTATCCTTTAATTACATGAAAGAGAAAGTTTGTTACGCTTTCACGGACAAACTGCTGATCCGATTTTCATGAAATTTAGAACACTAATAGTTCTATTGTTGAACAATAGGCTATATAAAATCATGATTTGACGTCACGATTCTTCTTATGCTCACATTTTTCTGTATAAATGTTACAGAAAATTTTCATTCGAGATTTACAGAATACTACTGAACCGATTTACATAAATTTGGTATACCGATCTCAGGATCTTGATCGGACGCCATGCCCCTTTTTACAGCAACTTTTTGTAAAACAATTATTAAACCAAATTTACGTTCAGGCATACAAAAAACTATTGATCCGATTTTCATGAAATCTTTTATAATGAATGTTGTGAAATGAACAGTACGACACATTACATCTTCAAAAAAAAAGACTTTTTTTTACTCTTTCACTTCATAACTAATAAACTTATTTACATAATTGATTGGATGCTACGCACATTTTTATGTTCACTTTTTGAATAACAGCCATAACACCAAATTTCTAGGCTAAATATAAAAAACATGAACCGATTTTCAAGAAATTTGGCAACAGACAGTGTATTTTTAGAATCAACTTTTTGATCTGGATTTTATGCTTCATGAAATTTTGCATGACAACAGTTCTATCGTGGAAGGTTAGGTTAGTTTGAGGAAGAGAATGTTTAATACATTAAATTCGAATAAATACACCTATACCACTAATTTCGGGCCTCTTGTAATCTTAATGAAATGCAATGACCTTTTTCCGTCCATTTTTGTTATATTTATAATGCTCATTATAGTTAATGAGAATTACTATTTACGTAGTTAAAATTTTTATCAAAAATTTATTTTTAATTGAAAACTCTAAAATCTTTGTAGGTCCTTAACTTACTTTACGATTAGGTTAAATAAAAATCTGTAATCAATTTAATTTATTATCAAAAATCGATTTTCATCTAAAGCGTAAAATCGGTTGTGGATTCGTATACCCCACCACTTATATTTTCCACGCGAAAACTATTCATATTTTAAAACCTGTAATCCGCAGCATATCCTCAAAGAAAACTATTTTAAAACAGAATCGGAAATTTTTTATCACAGTTATATTGTTTTAGATCTGAATATATTACTCCCATCACTTATATTTTCCACCGGTAAACTATTTTTATTTCCAAACCTTTAATTTGCTGTATATCCTCAGAAAATAACAATTTTAAAAGAGAATTGGATGTAGTTTCCTACGATCGAGAAAACTATAAACTACATTATTTCTTGAATGAATGTCTACGATGCCACTTTTATATGCAGTACTGATCAAGAAAACTATAACTATATTGGATCTTGAATGAATGTCTACGATGTCACTTTTGTATGCAGTACTGAACAAAAACCGCTCCTAAAATACGGTAAATAATATTTTCATATTACATTTTTCACAAAAATTCGAATTTTAAATTTAAATCTACAAATCCATCTAGAAAATCATTTATATCTCCCCATAAAATTTCTATTTATATAACTCTTTAAAAATTTACTTTAAATAACTCTCAATTCGAGAAAAAAGATCCGTAATCACTCATATTTTTCATACAAAAATATAAAATATAAATTTGTTGTTAAATCGAGATAACAATAAAAATCTGCAATAAATTAAAAAAAACCATCAAAAATTATCTTGATATAAATTCAGTTGCCGTTTTTTAAATGTAGCTCAAATCTAAAAAACCATGATATGTATTTGACTAACTCATTTGAGTGTCCTGAAAGACAGCACTTTTGGAAATCTTATATAGGTCTACCTCTGAAACGATGCATTGTTCATATAAAATATAGATGAATTCATCTTTCAATATCTTTTTATACCTTTAGAAAATTATCTACCAAAAATGCACGTATGTAGCACCGTATTTATTCCAAGCATTTCAAATTAAATAATGATTTTGAATAATTCCAGCACACATTTTCCATTTACCATTAACAAATTTCGAAATTTTTTAATTAGAGGAAGATGTGGATATTTTAATTAGTAAAATTATTTGGTAACTTTTTGGTATATCTAATGATATTTGATATTTAAACCTTTATTTTTTCGGATTTAATAAGTGGTGTCTAAATCTATCCAAAACTTTAGTGTGGATGCATAAAAGCTAATGAATAACAAGTCAGAGTGCTATATTCGAATTTTAAATACTAACTACAAGCTAACTATAATGTAATGCAGAAGTGCCTCAAGAGAATTAATTGTATTTCAACATGTTTTCTCTTGTTTCTCTATTATTATGATTTTATTTGTTAACTTTAGTAGACTGACTATAAACGAACAACAATGTAATGCATAAATGTTCCAAAATTTGGTATTTATTAACGTAAACAACCGATTTTAAAGACTAGCTACAAGCTAACTATCATATAATGCGGGAGTACCCCAAAATTATCTGGAGAGCATTTTGTTTCGACATGTTTTCTCATGTTTCTTTATTATTTGGAATTTTGTTTTACATTTTTGTCATTTTCTTGTATACGTTGTGAAATTAGAGTCAGTAAATTGGAAAAATTAATTATAAAAGGTTAAATATTTCAAAACTCGGTCCCTAAACTCTAAATTCTGCTGATTAATACTGTAAATATAATACATTAACAGTTAACATTACACATAACATTTTAAAATTTATTTTAGATTTGGATCAATGGGAATTATGGAAAAAATGAACAAATCATTCATAATTTTATGAATACCGGTGTTATTATTAGTTCCCCTGCAGAAAACTGATGTCTATTAATTTTAACGAACTAATATCATAACTTGTATTAAAGCGTAATGTAATTTAGATAACTAGTAGTTAAATATATTTATATTTTAAATATATTTAATTAAAATATAATTAATTAATACACTAGGGAATTCAAAAGAAAACTATTGCTTGACTTTTCTGCAACTAACTTTAAGTTAGTTAATAAAGAGTTACCTTTAAGCTATTTTTTTAGTAACTAACTTTAAACTAGTTGAAAAGTCATGCAGAGTCGGACAATTGACTACTGCGTAGGACATCGCCATGTTAAAATAGTCAGTTGGCTCCATTAAAAATAATCCAAGAATCAACCATAACTAGTTGATGAAAAAGTCGGCTTTTAATGCATTTAAAGTTAGTTGAGTTGCTGGCAGGGGTGATAGAGGGTATATATAAGTTTGTCATTCCGTGTGTAACACCAAGAAATATTCATCTGAGACCCAACAAAGTATATATATTCTGGGTCCTTATGAAATTCTGAGTCTATTTAGCTATGTCCGTCTGTCCGTCCGTCTGTGTGTCTGTCTGTGTAAAACACGCTCACGTTAAAACGAAGCAATGGAAATTAACGAAATTCAGCAAAAATATTCATTATTACCCGGTACAGTTTGGTATTGAAAATGAGCAAATTGGTTCACATAGGGAAAAGTTGTGAATCAAAATTTAAAACAACTCCGAAAAAAATAAAGCATTTTTTATACATTCTGATGTAATTTTCTCGAAAACTATGCAAGATAATTTCATGAAAGTCATCATACATTCGTTTCAACACAGTATCTCGACTCCTGCTGAAAATTGCCAGAATCGGTCCATAATTTCATATACCTCCCATACAAAAGTACATATTTCCGGAAAATTTGTTTTTTGTTAATAACTTCCGTCAGAATGCTGATATCTTCACAAAATTTTACAACTTAAAATCTTATGTCAATAGAATTCATTGAGAGAAAAAATTTTCTGGATGGGTCCATAATTGGACATAGCTCCTGTTCAATCTTATAGATTAAACTTTTATATTTAAAATAGAAAACTATGCATGTGGAATAGAAAGGGATTTTTTAATTATACAAACAATAAAATGTAACAATAAAATTAGAAGTTTTATGTATTTTCCCAAATCAATATCATAAATTTAAGGTCTAACGTTTTATGCCAGATGCTTGATAGTAAATGTTTATGTTGACAAACACACGATCAGAGCATTACTGGTGGTGCAACAAATGCACAAGCATTGTTGCATGTGGGTTGTTTATGACCATACATTAAATATATAATTTATGAGTTGAATGTTTTCTGATAAGAATATTCCCCCTGCATAGTTTTATAGCTGATAAGAATTTTATGTTTGTTTGTAAGAATTTTTGTAAATAAATTTTTTAGTTCTCTATCAACCTTAAACAAGATCGGTCGTTTTTCCCTTCTTTTCCTTAGTCACATTAACATTTGGGACCCCAAGTTTTTTTTTGTGCACGCGCCGTAAGTTAAAAAAAAATATAGTGTGTTTAAAAAAATAGAAAAATAAAAATATATATAAATCCTTTAAAAAAGGATAATAAAACAAATAAAGTGAAAAAATAAAAATATATATAAATCCTTTAAAAAGGATAATAAAATAAATAAAGTGGATAAAATATTAAAAAAAGAATATATGTATAAAAATATATGTAAAAATAAAAAGAAAGTGCAGTGAAAAAGTTAAAAAAATAAAAATAATAATAATAAAAAACCCGGGCGCGTAAATAATAATAAATATAAATAAAAATTTAAAAAAAATATAAGCTGGTCAAATGTAAGTAAAATGTTCCTAAGTTTTATTTCGTGCGATAAAATATATATATATATTAAAGTCGATTAGTGTACTGTTTTATCTATATATATAAAAATGAAAGTGTGTTTGTATATATGTATTATGTATGTATGTATGTATGTATGTATGTATGTATGTATGTATGTATGATGTATGTATGTATGTATGTAGGTATGTATGTATGTATGTATATGTATGTATGTATGTATGTAATGTATGTATGTATGTATGTATGTATGTATGTATGTAGATGTATGTATGTATGTATGTATGTATGTATGTATGATGTATGTATGTATGTATGTATGTATGTATGTATGTATGTATGTATGTATGTATGTATGTATGTATGTATGTATGTATGTATGTATGTATGTATGTATGTATGTATGTATGTATGTATGTATGTATGTATGTATGTAGTATGTATGTATGATGTATGTATGTTGTATGTATGTATGTATGTAGTATGTATGTATGTAGTATGTAGTATGTATGTATGTATGTATGTATGTATGTATGTATGTATGTATGTATGTATGTATGTATGTATGTATGTATGATGTATGTATGTATGTATGTAGATGATGTATGTATGTAGTATGTATGTATGTATGTATGTATGTAGTATGTATGTATGTATGTATGTATGTATGTATGTATGTAGTATGTATGTATGTATGTATGTATGTAGTAGGATGTATGTATGTGTATGTATGTATGTATGTATGTATGTATGTATGTATGTTGTATGTAGTATGTATGTATGTATGTATGTATGTATGTATGTATGTATGTATGTATGTATGTATGTATGTATGTATGTATGTATGTATGTATGTATGTATGTATGTATGTATGTATGTATGTATGTATGTATGTATGTATGTATGTATGTATGTATGTATGTATGTATGTATGTATGTATGTATGTATGTATGTAGTAGTTGTATGTATGTATGTATGTATGTATGTATGTATGTATGATTGTATGTATGTATGTATGTATGTATGTATGTATGTATGTATGATGTATGTATGTATGTATGTATGTATGTATGTATGTATATGTATGTATGTATGTATGTATGTTATGTAGTATGTATGTATGTATGTATGTATGTATGTATGTATGTATGTATGTATGTATGTATGTATGTATGTATGTATGTATGTATGTATGTATGTATGTATGTATGTATTGTTTGTTTGTGCTTTACAGACTGCTAAACGGCTGGACCGATTTTCCTGAAATTTTCACAGTTTCTTCCTGTATGTCTGGAAGGAACTATAGGCTACTTTTTATGTTGAAATTTCATGTGGGCGACGTGCCACGCCCATATTAAAAAATATTAAATTAGTATATCTGAGATAATATAATAGTTAGAGTCTTAAAATTTTGTCGGATTTTGTTAGTATCAATATAATTATTTAAGACAAAAGTAGGAGGATTAGCATTAGGAGGCGTGGCACCTCCCATATAAATTAAATAAAAAATTTCGCTTATCTTGGAAACTATTACAGTTAGAATATTAAAAATTTGCACGAGTAACTTTAACATCCATGTAAACATTTTGGGAAATAAATTGGTGGACTACCCATGAGGGGAGCAGCACCTCCCATATTAATAAAATACAAAAATTGGTTTATCTGGGAAACTAATAGAACTAAATTCTTCAAATTTTGCACTAAGAACTTAAATATTCATCTGAACATTTTGGAGAAAAAAGAGCGGACTTTCGTCAGGGGGGGCTTGGAGCCCCATATAAATTAAATAGGAAAATTATTATATCTGAGAAACTATTAGAGCTAGAATCTTCAAATTTTAATTGATGAACTTTGACATTCATGTGAACATTCAGAGAATAACGGGCGGACTTTCAATGGGGGGCTTGGCACCTCACATATGAATTAAATACAAAATTTCGCTTCTCTGGGAAACTAATAGAACAAGATTCTTCAAATATTGCAAGAAGAACTTTATTATACATATGAACATTTTGGAGAAAAAAAGGGCGGACTTTCATCTGGGGGCTGTGAGTTCCCATATGAATTAAATAGAAAAATTCGTATATCTGAGAAACTATTAGAGCTAGAATCTTCAAATTCTACATGAAGATTTTTGACATTAATGTGAAAATTTAGAGAATAACGGGCGGACTTTCAATGGGGTCTTGGCACCGCCTATATGAATTAAATACAAAATTTCGTATATCTGGGAAAATATTAGATTTTTTATACCCTACACCACTTTAGTGGGGAGGGTGTATTGGGTTTGTGCTGATGTTTGTAACGCACAATAATATTGGTCCTATACCTTAAAGTATACCAATCTGCTCAGAATCATTTTCTGTGTCGATTTAGCTATGTCCGACCTTCCATGTAAACCTTGTAATCAAACTACAGGTCGCAATTTTGAAGATAATTCAATGAAATTTGGAACATGATCTTCCATTGTCCCAGGGACGAAGCCTATTGAAAATGGTTAACATCGGTCCATTATTTCACCTAGCCCCCATACAACAGAACCCCCGAATTGGGCTTTAAAAACTTGTAATCAAACTACAGGTCGCAATTTTGGAGATAATTCAATGAAATTTGGCACATGATCTTTTATGGTACCGTAGATGAAGCCTGTTGAAAATGGTTTACATCGGTTCTTTATTTCACCTAGCCCCCATACAACTGAACCCGCCGAATAGGGCTTTTAAGTTCATAAGTATGTTTAATATACTCATATCTCGACAAAAAGCTGCAAAAACCAAGTTGTATACAAGACTTGATGACCCCCACGAATTCCATAATAATAGGTTCTCATATGACGCTAGCCCCTATGAAAAGCCCCCATCAAAATTTCACTTAAATGTCCACAATTTTATTCAACAATAAACGGCTTAAGTATGTATATCTAAGGCAAGGTACAATTCAACTTAAATACTTTATTATGGCAACTAAATCACATTATATTATGGCAACTAAATCACATTACAGTTAGAATCTTCAAAATTAATAAGAAGATTTTTTATTTATATTGCGTTCAAATTTTACATGAAAAACTGTGACATTCATGCGAACATTTAGAGAAAAATGTGCGGACTTTCAATGGGACCTTGGAATTTCCTATATGAATTAAATACAAACTTTCGTATGTCTGGGAAATTATTATATTATTCACATTTTTCATAGGTTACATTAAAATCGAAATTAACATTTGGATAAATTGGCGAACTTACAATAATTTGCGTGGCTTCCTTAATATGTAAACAAATTTATATCTGAAAATTATTATAGTTAGAATTTTCAAAATCGTAAAGTGTTTTTTTATTTACATTGCTTTAAGGGTAGCAAAGCAGACTGGGTATAGCTAGTTAAATATATAAAATAATATCACGACCGGTTGACAAAAATTTGTTGCAAATTCGAAATAAATATTATTAACAAGTATTAATAATAATTATTTTTGAAAATCGCTTTTTACTAAAAGTGACAACAAATTGAAACTGGGAATTGACTTAAATAAATTTCGGGAAGTGCGCTTATCTTTTTGGTATTTTTTATTTTGTCTTTTTTCAGCAATATTTATATTTTTTTATAATATATATTATTTTGTTACATATATTTTGTATTCATATTTTTTACAGCAATTTATTTATTTTTTATACCTATAGACATTAATTGAAATGGACCCTGTATCTATAATAAAAGAACAGGAAAGGTTAGGTAACGATATTGTTACATGTTATAACTCTTTGAGCAAGGTTGCTCAAAGTAATCTTCCTAGCGACGAAGCAAAAACAAAAGTTATAACATTAAGACAAATATGATAGGGATCTCCGTCCTCCTTCGTCAACAATGGATAGAAATGCCTGTTTTAAAGATAATCTGTGGACGAAGTGAGGATTTCAATAAATAATTTCAATACTCTTTATGGGAAATTGAAAAATAAATTTATTTAAGAAGAAAATCGCTTGTCATCATCAAGTCAAAAAGAAGACTATGATGCAAGAGCAAGGCAAACGGAACATACTGCTGAAAAGGTACAAGGGGATCAGCAAAGAGCTTTGTTAAGAGCTTTCTTGCACTCTTAATTTCACACGCATGTATGCTTACACATGTATAAAAAACGATAAAAACCAGTAAGAGAACTTATTTTTTACTCTCTGCCGATGTGGGATCTAGAGTATAAAAAACAGAGTACGTTACCATTGCCACAAAGAGAACCCACGGCACCTTTGTTACAAAATGATCTTATCGATCCAGTGTTGCAAAAAGAGCCTGTAAGTTCAGACAGAGGACTTAAATACAAAACCTCTGTCAGAAACAAAAATAGCGGACTGATACGACAATTTCAATATATTTTAGATGATTTAGAAGCCAAACTAAATAAATTTAAAGATAAGGAAGTCACGATTGACATCCTTAAGGAAAAATTTAAAATGGCTGAAAATCTGTTCATCAATTATATGGGAGAATTTCCTGATGATGAACTAACAGATATATTTTATAACCTTAGAGACGAGTACCAGAATATCCCTGGCATAGAAAGCTATACTAAAACATTACTATTCAAGCTACCCACAATTGACATACCAACTTTTAGTGGAAAAGCAACGGAATGGGACACATTTAGGGAGTTGTTTGAGCAGCTGATAACCGATCAGCCAGTGTCAAATACTCAAAAAATGTGTGTGTTAAAAGCGAAATTGTCAGAAGAAGCGGCAAAGAAGATTTCAAAGTTGCCATCAAAGAATGAGAACTTTGAAGTAGCCTGGAGTATTTTAAATGAATACTACTCCGACAAAAGGGCTATAACATCAATATACTTTAAGAGTATACTTGAAGCCCCTTTCGTAACATATAACGCAAAAAGTGTTAATATGTTTTTAACAAACATTAATGAAAGTTTGTAGGCATTAGAAGCTATGAAACTTAATCCAGAAGAAATGCAAAAGGCATTTCTTTGTTTCGTGCTTCAGCGAAAATTGGATGATTACTTAAGAATCCAATTTGAACAACATTTGGGAAAATCAAAAGAACTTCCAAAAGTGGATAGTCTAGTTGATTTTCTAAGACAAATTCAATATTCCTTAGAGGCAAGCCAAGATTTCACAAAGGGTGAAAGAAAGATTGTAAATCCTCTAGGAGTAAATCAATGGTCTTGGGAGGCAAACCAAAATGCGGTAAATCCTCCCCGACAAAGCTTGCAAACGCTGGGGGCAAGTTCAAGGACAAATCCTCCAGCAAACAACTCATTCAAAATAAAATGTCCCCTGAACTGTGCAGTTGGACATATGTTACATAGATGTTCTAAATTTAGGAATTTATCTATAAATGAAAAATGGGATAAGGTACGGACATAAAGTATGTTCCAGATGTCTTGGTGTTGGACATACATACATAACGGTGATCATCATACTATTCTTCACAGGGAAAAGATCCCTGCAAAGACAGTAATAGTAAACGGTGATGAAGATGACGAAGCAGTACTTTCAACAGCAGTAGTGGAAGTCAAGGATGGAAACGTGCATTGGATAAAATGTCGTGCTTTATTAGATGGTGGGGCACAAGTCAACATTATTTCGAAAGAATTTAGAAATAAGTTGCCAAATAAATAAAGAAGTGGAAGGTTTAGAAAGAAAAAAATCTTCCATAGAGGAAAAGGTTGGAATAAACCTTAGGTCCAAAGTAACCCAATACAAAACGTTCCTTAACGCGGTAGTTATTGACAAATTTGTGTCAAACGTACCAGGGTCAAGAATGTTGTTGGGAGATTTTCCATCTAATGTAAAATTAGCGGATCCAAAATATAATATTCCACAAGGTGTGGATTTATTATTATCCAATCAATTTGTGTTTGATTTGATTTGCGATGGGCAAATAGTAGATAATAAGACAAATACTAAGCTACGCAATACAAAATTAGGTTGGGTAGCTTATGGACTAATGACTGCAAATGGTTCCAAACCAGAACCAAGCGTAGTCACAACAATTCAGACAACATGTGATGAATTGTTGCAAAAGTTTTGGGAAGTAGAGGAAATACCTAAAACAAATAAGCTCACAGTTGCTGAAAAGCAATGTGAAAATCATTTTGAAGAAAACTTCGAAAGACTTACTGATGGTAAGCTTGAAGTTAGTCTTCCATTTAAGAATGAGCCAAATAAATTAGGTAATTCTAGTATAGTAGCTAAGAGAAGGTTTTTTGCTCTCGAAAGAAAATTAGAGAAAAACCAAGAGCTTAAATTAGAATATAGCGAATTTCTTAAAAAGTATTTGGACATGGGACATATGGAGATGATGACAAATAATTCGTGTGTGCTTAAACCTGAGAGTACTACTACTAAGTTAAGAGTGGTATTTGATGCGTCTTGTAAGACAACAAATAATGTTTCGCTGAATGATATTCTGCATACAGGACCTAGACTTCAGGAAGATCTTTTTAATATTTTACTTAGGTTTAGAAAACATCGCTATGTATTCTCTGCTGACATTGAAAAAATGTATAGGCAAATTTGGGTTTCAGAGGCAAATAGAAAATATCAGTTGATATATTGGCGGTGGAATCCAAATGAAAATTTAAAAACCTACACGTTAAAAACAGTTACATATGGTACAGCTTCAGCACCATATTTAGCGGTAAAGATTTTGCAAAAGATTGCAGATTGGAAAGAAAACCACTTTCCAATCGAATCGAATGCAATTAGAAATGACTTTTATATGGACGACTTGATGACAGGAGGAGACTCTCTAGAGTCAGTACGACAAATAAGGCAAAATATAGATAATATATGCCGTTAAGGAAATGGTGTGCAAATGAAGAGTCTTTGCTACAAGGTCTTGATCCCAGTCACATAGAAAGTGATTTGAATATAGATTCAAATAATTTAAAATCGGTAAAAACATTGGGGGTTATATGGAATCTAAAAGCGGACAAATTAAGTTTGGAATGTAATTGGGAACTTCCAAATAAAATAACAAAACGTACAATTTTAAGTGAAGTTGCTAAGTTATTTGACCCACTAGGTTTAATAGGACCAATAACGGTGACAACAAAGATGCTGCTCCAAGATTTATGGAAATTAAAACTTGATTGGGATGATAACGTCCCAGAGCAAATGACTGAAAATTGGCTTAAAATTAAAGACAATTTCAAATTTTTCAATGAAGTAAACGTTCCAAGACTTATTATTTGTGTCAAACCAACACAAATAGAAGTTAATGAATTTTGTGATGCATCCATGAAGGCATATGGGGCAGCTGTCTATGTAAGGTCCATACACAGCAATGGGATAGTTTACTGTCATTTAGCTGAATCTAAATCACGAATAGCTCCTATTAAAATACTTTCACTGCCAAGATTGGAATTATGTGCAGGTGTGTTATTGGTTGAGCTAATAAAAGTAGTAATCGATAGCTTTAAGATAGCATTCAATGACATTTTCTACTATAGTGATTCATCAAAAGTTTTGAGTTGGCTTAGATTAGATCCTGCACGTTTGCAGATATTTGTTTCAAATAGAGTAAGCTTTATACAGGAAAATAGTAACATAAATAAATGGAAACATGTCAGCTCAGAAGATAATCCAGCAGATCTTATTTCAAGAGGATTATTGGTCAAGGAAATAGTAGAAAATAAATTTTGGTTTAATGGTCCTTAATTCTTATTAAAAAAGGAGCCATATATTTCAAGGATTTTTGAAAAGTGTGAGATACCAGAAATAAAAAAGTCTGCTAAGGTTATTACAGTTCAAGAGAGTAAGGATATCTTTGGTAAAATAAATCATAGGAATAATTTTAATGTTTTGCAAAATATAGTAGCGTATGTACATAAATTTATTCATGTGATTAGAAAAAGGGATCAAAAGCATTTCATTTATTTCAGGAAACTTGCTGTAAAAACAATTGTAAAGAATATTCAGGAGAAACATTTTTCGTAAGATCTTAAATGTTTAAAATCTGATAAAAAAATTGGCAAAATCGTCGAATTTGATAACATTATACCCGTTTGTGGATAATGACGGGTTAATCAGAGTAGGTGGAAGACTAGAAAACAGTGGTTTATTGTATGAGGCAAAACATCCAATTCTTCTTCCTTATAAAAATTACATAGTAAACTTATTGATAGTTTAACTAACTAACTAACTAACTAAACTTATTGATAGAAGATTTACATAGGAAACATTTGCATGTAAGTCCCCAAGGATTACTAGTAAGACAACAATTTTGGCCACCAAGAGGTCGGCAATTAGTAAAAAATGTGATAAACAAGTGTTATAGATGTTTCAAATTAAATACTAGACGGTTGCATCAGTTAATGGGTAACTTACCAGAGGATCGCGTTATCAGAACATGTCCATTTTTGAATGTAGGAATAAATTTTGGACCTATAACAATTCATTATAAGGTCAGAGGAAAGAAAACAAACAAATCTTATGTTTGCGTATTTGTCTGTTTTGCAACTAAAGCAGTGCATTTGGAAGTCGTATCTGATTTAACTTCCGCAGCATTTATAGGCGCTTTAAAAAGATTTGTAGCTAGAAGAAGTTGTCCAATGAAAATATTTTCGGATAATGGTACAAATTTTATAGGAGCTGCAAACAGCTTAAATGAAATATATAAGCTATTTTCAGAAGAAGAGCACCGAAAAAATCTTGACGAATTCTGCGCTCAAAGAAATATTGAATGGTTAAATATACCTGCAAGGTTTCCGCATGTGGGTGGATTATGGGAAGCTTGCGTAAAATCTGTTAAAAATGATTTTCAGGTTTTAACCCCAGGGCATTTTTTGATAGGAGAATCATTCAATATTTTCAATGATTCAGTAGAAAATAAATGTTATAGTGGATTGCGTGAGCATTGGAAAGCAGTGCAATCTAACTTTGAAAAGTTTTGGGAACGTTGGTCGTCTGAATATTTGTCCGAATTACAAAAAAGGTACAAATGGAATAAGCCTTTTCAAAATATTAAAACAGATTCCTTGGTTCTTCTAAAAGAGGACAATATCCCACCCATGAGCTGGAGGCGGGGGAGGGTCATCCGAACTATAATGGGTTCGGATGGGTTATATAGAATGGTGGAAGTAAGAACCAGCACTGGGGATACGAAAAGATCGATCCACAATGTTTGTCCTTTTCCCACTGATGAAAACGAAGAAGAAGTTCTGGATAAACCAGAAATGAATCTAATTCTGCTAGAAATAACAGTATGGACATTCCAGCTGTAAATAATAACAAATGTTTAAAGACTAACAGGAAATATGAAAGTAATAATAAAACAAAAGATAATTATAATAAAAAACATATAAAAAATAAAAATATTTTATATACATTGTTAACATTGTTAGCAATAATAAGTCCAGTTGGGGCAACAATAAAAATAAATAATTTTAAGAATGAGGCAGGGATATTCTTCGATAGGGTAGCAACGGTTGGGTTAACGAAGACATCATGGAGTATCACGGTTCATATCAACATTAGTGAATATATTACAGCCATGAATTCCTTGAACGATGCAATGATGTCCCTCGGCAAGTTTCAAAATGATTTAATTGGGGCTATATTTAACGCTAAAGGGAATTTTCTTAATGGCATACTACCAATAAAAAAAGTTCAGAAAATAAATTGAACTTATTAAGATGAATTTAAACAAACATTTACGGTTGCCAACGGATGATCCTGTGGAGCTAGCAAAAGTAGCGAGAGTGTCTACAAGAACAACTGCTGATTTCGGCATTCAATTGCCGTTGATTAACCATGAAATCTTTCATGCTTATGAAGTGTACCAGTAGCCAACAACTCATGACGGATTTTCGGTAACCATTCACACAAACAGCAGATATTTCCTCATCAATCAGAGAAAGGCTCTTTATTATATTCTGGACGACGGAAATTTTGAGCACTGTCAAAAGATGAGAGATATAACTTTATGTCATCAAGTTCACCCACTGTTCAGTACGAGATCTATAAGTAGCTGCGAAGTTCAGTTATTCCTAAGGGCTAAGCAAATTCCGGATAGCTGCGAAATAGAAATTAAAAATCTTCACAACTATTGGCGTCAAACATATGCACCAAATACATGGATATTCTCATTGTATGAACATACACCAGCGGAAGTTACATGTCAAGGTAAAACTCAACACATTAATCTGTACGGTTCCGGCATATTAATTATGTGTTCCCCTCTATGAATATATCTACATTTATGCCTAATATAAATCACTTGAAACTTAACAGTGATATTGAGATATATAAGATTCCAGACATTCCGAAAGAAACAACAATTTTTGGTTTTCCAATATTTGCAGAAGGTCATCATATAAATCACTACAAAATAAGCTTAATAATCACTATCATCATCCTGGTCATCATAATTGCCTTGTAATGGATACTAAGAAGAACCTGTCACATTTCATCAAATTATCTGACAGCTACCGTTACGCTACCCCGTATAGTATAGGGTAGAGTTAAATTTAGGAATCTTTGATTTTTTTATGAACTTAAGTTTTCTAAGAATTGATTTAAAAAAAAGTATTTAAAAAAAAATATATAAACAAAGAAATTTTTGAACTAAAAAAGAATAATATAAAATTAATATATTGATAATGTTATATATAATGTTTTTAAAAAAATTGTATAACTTAGTAATTCAATCTTAAATTTTTATTTAGTTCTGTCTTGTTCTGAAAGACTATGATCTTTCAGGGCCGGCAGAATGTTCAATCTTATAGATAAAACTTTTATATTTAAAATAGAAAACTATGCATGTGGAATAGAAAGGGATTTTTTAATTATACAAACAATAAAATGTAACAATAAAATTAGAAGTTTTATGTATTTTCCCAAATCAATATCATAAATTTAAGGTCTAACGTTTTATGCCAGATGCTTGATAGTAAATGTTTATGTTGACAAACACACGATCAGAGCATCACTGGTGGTGCAACAAATGTACAAGCATTGTTGCATGTGTGTTGTTTATGACCATACATTAAATACATAATTTATGAGTTGAATGTTTTCTGATAAGAATATTCCCCCTGCATAGTTTTATAGCTGATAAGAATTTTATGTTAGTTTGTAAGAATTTTTGTAAATAAATTTTTTAGTCCTCTATCAACCTTAAACAAGATCGGTCGTTTTTCCTTTCTTTTCCTTAGTCACATTAACAGCTCCCATACAAGGTCCCCTTCCGAAAATCACTTTAACGCACATAACTCATTACTAAATTAAGATATCCATATAAAATTTGGATTAAGTATTGCTCATATGCACAGAAAAAAGATCCGTAATCACTCATATTTTTCATACAATATAAATTCGGTTGCCGTTTTTAAAAATGTAGCTCAAATCTAAAAAACATGCACTTTTGCAAATCTTATATAGGTATACCTCTGAAACGATGCATTGTTCATATAGATGAATTCATCTTTCAATATCTTTTTATACTTTTAGAAAATTATCCACCAAAAATGCACGTATGTAGCACCGTATTTATTCCAAGCATTTCAAATTAAATACTGATTTTGAATAATTCCAGCACACATTTTCCATTTACCAATAACAAATTCCGAAATTCTTCGGATTTAATAAGTGGTGTCTAAATCCATCCAAAACTTTAGTGTGGATGCATAAAAGCTAATAAATAAAAATAATATTTTTAAACATACTTTTTTATAAATGGATGTATTTTTGAGAAACAAAGACGAAAAAACGGTGGTTTTACTCTTTAAAGAACCACTCAAAATTGTTTGTCAAATTAAAAGTAGTTTTGTTTTCTCTGTCAATATTCAAGGATTCTTTATATATTTTCCTAGGGCAGAAAAAAACTAAATTTTGTTCTTTTTAACGGAATTTGAAATCAAGAAGCCCAAAATTTTCATGATTTTGTGCAGAATTTCTCATAATCGTTTCAGAGATTCTTCAATTGCATGTACTTTTGCAAACAGCAAAAAATCGATTGAAATTTTATACGGTTAATGGTACGTATTTTTGAAATTAATAAAATGCCCCGAAGACTTTTGCCTATTTGCACCAGGGGAACTACAATTCAAAGTACGGTGTGACGTAATTTAAACTGAACAGTTCTTTAAATGTACTGCACATGGAAAAAATAAAACAAATCATTTGAAAGTGTCCTTAGTTCCCTACCAGTGATTGAAAATGCTGATTTCAGTATTATTTCTCAAAAAAAAGTTTTTTAAATTTTTCTACAAATTTCCTAATTTAAGCTCATTTTCAATTTCTAAAATTTTAAGGACTTTTTGGTCCAGAAACTGACTTTAGGGATTAAAAAAAATGCAGAAAAATACAATAACTATTTTATCTTTATAAGATAAATTTTGATATCTATTTCAAAAAAAGTCATTACAGATAGAAAAATATTCTCTTTAATTTTTGAAGAAACCCGGGCAACGCCGGGTACACGCAGCTAGTTTTTAACTATAATAACAACATTTTTTAACAAAACTGAATACTTTTTTTTTATAAATTTAACGATAACTAAAATATTCTTTCTTTCAAGAACAAAAAAAGGTGGTGTGTCATAATGTCCAGTGTCATAATGTCCAAGGACATAATGACAATTTCAAAAGTGTCACAATGTCCAAGAGCAATGCGACAGAAAGTCCATGGATTTCAAAGAGTCCATTTATCAAAAAAGGCTTATTTTAGCGAAGCCGGTATTCGAAATTCCCCAGAGCTTGAAAGCCCTGTGCCCGACCAAAATGCAATATACACCAAATTTAGGAGCAATTCTTTTCGGGATAAGTGTGTCCCTTTCTTACACTGCACAGTGGGGCAGAATGGAAATTTTTTGGAAATAAATCTGGCATTTCTAAACGGCTGATCCGATCGGAATAAAATTTGGCGTGAGCGTAGCCAAGGAGTATTCGAGTTTAAGTTTTGAAGATGAACCCTGCAGATGCCCCAGGGACGGCGCTGTGGCGGCTCAAAGTAGGGTACCTACGACATGTAAAATTTTTAAACTCGTGCCATTTTTTTGTTTTTCACCCAAATACAAAGATTTTTATATTTTGTGAAAGCGCTCGACGAGATCTTGAAAAAACATGCTTGGACATACTACTTATCTCTTATAATATCCGAGTTATAGGCCGTCTTTTTTTGAATACCGGGCGTAATTTTGGACCAAATGGGCTCAATTTTTTCTTGTTAGTTAGACAACAAAATTTCCAATAATATACAAAAAATTTCAGATCAATATCGTTTACAGATCCAAAAATATACGTTTTTTAATTTAAAAATTCAAAAAATTTTAGATTTTTGGTGTTTTTTTGCCAAAAATGTGTCTTAACTCTTTTATTAATAAAATAAAATTTTTATTAAGAACATATAACAATTTTATAGTTTTCTAAAAGGTATCTTTACGCAGAACGCTTTGGCGTAAAAAACTTGTCCTATTTTTTGAAAATGTTGCCACTGCGTCCTTCCGAATATGACCTATTTTTTATCAAAACTTCAACTTTGGGCGACATGTTCTAAAATCCCAAAGCTGGGATCAGAAAACTGAAAGCAGTTTTGGAAACCTCAATATGTTTTCTATTTACTCCAAAAGTATTTTCCCAGCCCTGAAAGAAATGTGGACCCTATGGGCAAAAAAGTAAAAAATCCCATTTTTGGGATTTTCATTCCTATTTTTGGGAATTGCGGGATGCCCTTTGACCTTTTCAATTTTTTTTTTGCATATTCTTATTTGAAATGACAAATTTAACAAGCGTTGAAAATTTCATTGAGTTTTGTTCATAAATAAAGATTTTGTCATATATTACATATTTGTTTAATTTCTAAAACTATGATTTATATCAAAATTTTAATAGGATCGCAGATAGCTACAACAATTTAGTCCATATTTATCCCTTAATATCATTTTTTAGTTAGATATGGAAATTCTCGACCCTTTACAAAAAATTTCAAGCCAATATCTCAATTACATTCAAAAATATGTTCATTTAAACATGTGTCCTTTAATTTCATCTTTTTCATATTTTAGTATTAAGTATGACAGCACATATTTAAATCTTATATTTACCTATTTTCTATTTGTTTGCTTAAATTTTCAAAAATTTATAACTATTTTTTACCTAAATTTTTTCGACAGATCATTTCGTTCTGTTTCGTTTATGATCATGTAGGTAAAAATATACAGGTAATGATAATTTCGATTCATTCACTAATAAGAAATATCAATGACTGATATAGTAATATAGTCCTAAATGTTAATAGGTAGACAATTCGTAATTTTTTACTTTGGAATACCTGTATCGGAAATGACAAGAATTGGTATATAAGTAAACTTCTCAGATTTTAAGTACCATATTTAATAAATCTACAATGAAGATTACATTAAAGTACGAGGAGTTGTGTTCCATTTTATGGAGTATATCTTCAAAAGGGCCAGAAAGAATTGAAGACATTTCAAATTATATAAAAACTACATATAGTAGAAAAGTAGACAAAACAGGCATATCAAAAATTGAAAACTTTTTAAAACTTTTTGATGTAAAAATTAAGTCTGTGGATGGAAATCAAAAGAAATTTCGATTAAAATTTTGTAGTTGGATGGAAACTACTACGGAAATCTCAACTTACAACACATCAATAGGAGCGCCTTGCAAGTCATACGAAGACTTATGTTCAAGGTAAAAAAAAGAGGGTCACACAAAAACTTTTTTCAATCTCAAATGAGGAAATTGCTGATACATTTAACGAAATGCTGAAAAAGGAAAACCAACATATGGATGTCGTACATATTGCAACTATTCTTCCTAATGCATCACCAAAACGACTTAAGCGAATTGTGGAAAGTATACCAACTCCAACATCATAATCAAATTTTACTGAAGAGGAAGCAATAGCGCTTATGTTGGAACTGGGTCTCAGTCGAAATAAGTACCAAATATTAAGGAAAGCTCTGCATGAAAAAGGACACAATATATTACCATCATACAAGGCGATCCAGGAAAAAAAAAACAAACTATCCTACTAAATCAACAAAAAATAATGAAGAATTGAAAGAACTGAGAGCTGCGGAAAAAAGCAGAATCCAAGAAGAATTTAAAGTTCAGATGGGATTAAACATCGACAAACCACTTTCAAGTTGCGGTAGTACAAATGACGGTAATACGTCGAGAAGGTTTTTTCGTGATTTTGAAATTACTTCAAAAATAACTGGAATCGACAAGGAGTTGCTTCGAAGAGTTAACACTATTTTAATGGCACTGAATAGTAAACATAAAATTAATGAAAATCGATTTGGGGAATACACATCTGAAATTTCTAAATTACTTGTATCTCTGTATCCATGGAGGGAACTAACACCAACAGTACACAAAGTATTGTGTCATGGTCAAATAATAATTGAATCGAATATTCTTCTACTTGGAGAGTTAACAGAAGAAGCCCAGGAAGCGAGGAATCGAGATTTTAAGCATGTTCAACTATTCAGCTCAAGAAAATGCTCCAGGCAATCACAGAATGAAGATATTTTTAATAGTTTACTTCTATCTTCTGATCCTGTTCTTTCAACTATGCGAAAAAGATGGATTAGTTATGAAACTCTATCATCTCAAAACAAGGAAGATTTAAAGGACTTATATTACCTTCTGGATACGTATACCGATATGACAGATTATTTTATAGAAAATAAGTAGTGTTAGGAATTAACTATATAAGTAGGTTGTAAGAATTAATTGTATTATGTTTAAGATAAACAGTTCAAATAAAAAAAGCTATTATACTAACTGATGATATTGTATTAAATTGTGTTTTATATTTCGGTGGGCGGGAAAGGTAATTTGTGTGGGGTGATTTAGGTGTTGTTGTGCGTGGCTCATAATAAAATTATAATTTTTTTATTTTATATACAATATAAAATAAAATAATTAACTAAATAATTTTTAAAAATTGTCCAAATATTTTATTCAACACCAAATGTATGTTCTGTCATACTTAATACTAAAATATGAAAAAGATGAAATTAAAGGACACAGGTTTAAATGAACATATTTTTGAATGTAATTGAGATATTGGCTTGAAATTTTTTGTAAAGGGTCGAGAATTTCCATATCTAACTAAAAAATGATATTAAGGGATAAATATGGACTAAATTGTTGTAGCTATCTGCGATCCTATTAAAATTTTGATATAAATCATAGTTTTAGAAATTAAACAAATATGTAATATATGTCAAAATCTTTATTTATGAACAAAACTCAATGAAATTTTCAACGCTTGTTAAATCTGTCATTTCAAATAAGAATATGCAAAAAAAAATTGAAAAGGTCAAAGGGCATCCCGCAATTCCCAAAAATAGAAATGAAAATCCCAAAAATGGGACTTTTTTACTTTTTTGCCCATAGGGTCCACATTTCTTTCAGGGCTGGGAAAATACTTTTGGAGTAAATAGAAAACATATTGAGGTTTCCAAAACTGCTTTCAGTTTTCTGATCCCAGCTTTGGGATTTTAGAACATGTCGCCCAAAGTTGAAGTTTTGATAAAAAATAGGTCATATTCGGAAGGACGCAGTGGCAACATTTTCAAAAAATAGGACAAGTTTTTTACGCCAAAGCGTTCTGCGTAAAGATACCTTTTAGAAAACTATAAAATTGTTATATGTTCTTAATAAAAATTTTATTTTATTAATAAAAGAGTTAAGACACATTTTTGGCAAAAAAACGCCAAAAATCTAAAATTTTTTGAATTTTTAAATTAAAAAACGTATATTTTTGGATCTGTAAACAATATTGATCTGAAATTTTTTGTATATTATTGGAAATTTTGTTGTCTAACTAACAAGAAAAAATTGAGTCCATTTGGTCCAAAATTACGCCCGGTATTCAAAAAAAGACGGACCAAGGTATGGTAAATTTTGTATCACTAAATTTTTAAATGCCTATAACTCGGATATTATAAGAGATAAGTAATATGTCGAGATTCAAGATCTCGTCGAGCGCTTTCACAAAATATAAAAATCTTTGTATTTGGGTGAAAAACAAAAAAATGGCACGAGTTTAAAAATTTTACATGTCGTAGGTACCCTACTTTGAGCCGCCACAGCGCCGTCCCTGGGGCATCTGCAGGGTTCATCTTCAAAACTTAAACTCGAATACTCCTTGGCTACGCTCACGCCAAATTTTATCCCGATCGGATCAGCCGTTTAGAAATGCCAGATTTATTTCCAAAAAATTTCCATTCTGCCCCACTGTGCACTGTACATTATGACACGCTACCTTTTTTAATATTCATGCAATATTTGTAAAATATTTTTGTTTGAAACATATTATATGTATGTATGTCTGTCTTTTTTAGAATTTGCCAATGAAAAAGTTTAAATATATGTATGCATGATCCAATTTTCGTGGCAACATAGGAATTTTTGTCGATATACAAGCCACAATTGTCTCAATAAACTTTTATACTACCACTTCCCTATTAGTTAGACAATGCAAGAACGATCTGTCGGTATAGATGGAATAACCTAGGCACATGTAAAGGGGGCAAGTTATTGTGGAATTCTTTCAATGTGAAACGCACAAGACACCTTATAACCCGAAATACGCGGGATGTATCGAGTTTGATAGCTCCTTGGGCTCATCTTCAGTGAGTACTGTAGCAGTTGCAAAGACAGTGAAAAGGAAGAAACGTTCTTCCACCTTCTTTATCCGCTAAGAGAAACTGTTTTTTGGCATTTACTTCATAGCCAACCTTGGTAAGATATGTGGGTCTAAGCTTAATGATATCCTGAGCTCTTTCACTGCTACAGGCTGGATCTAATGCTATACAATACTACACCTGAAGAAAGGTGTAGGTGGGTGTAGGACCAATATTTTTGTGCGTTGCAAACATCAGCACAAACGTATAATACCCTCCCAACTATGTTGGCGTAGGGTATAATAAATATATTCACAAAACTTTATCTGGCTTGGTCCATACTTGCCCCTAGCCCCCATATAAAGCCTCTTTCAGAAAATTAGTTTTTCATACATAAATTGCTTAAATGTATCGGAACAATGAATTATTATGAAAAATAAATCACATTTAAAATTCATAACTGGTGTAGGGTATCATATGGTCGGTCACGCCCGACTATACTTTCTTACTTGTATTTATATACTATTTATTTGTGCTGAATTTCATAGCGATATTTGTATTTATAAGTTAATTTTGGGACATTCAAGTAATTTTCTGAAGGGGACTTTGTATGGGAGCTAGGGTCAAATGAGGCCCTATCTTTATGAAATTTGGCAATGTCATCAAGGCTTGTATAAAACGATATACAGGTATATTTAACATAATTAAGAACTCAGAAGCCCTTTTCGGGGGTTCTATTGTATGGGGGCTAGGTGAAATAATGGACCGATTTTAACAATTTTCAATAGGCTTCGTCCTTGGGTCATAAAAGGCGTGCCAAATTTCATCCAATTATCTTGAAAATTGCGACTTGTACCTTGCGCACAAGGTTTACATGGACAACCAGCCAGCCAGACGGACATAACTTAATCGACTCAGAAAACGATTCTAAGCCGATTGGTAAACTTTAAGGTGGATATAGGACGAATATTTTTGTATGTGACAAACATCAGCACAAACCCAATATACCCTCCCCACTAAAGTGGTGTGGGTATAAAAACATTGTACATTTAACATTGTCATGTAAATGTAGGACCATGTAATCCAAACATGCGTTACATCAGACTCATCACAAAACTACTCTTTTGCTAAAATTATGGGATTACATAATCCACTACATGGTCCTTGTACACCAGGTTTTTAAAAAAATCAACATGATACATGTTTGCATACCGTAGATATGTATATAGATGGAATAGTTAACAAAAAACTTCTTACTTCTTAGAATTAATTAAATATAAAAAAGATCAACTATTCCGTTATTTTGTCGAGAAATTTCCAGCTTTTGTGATAACTCAATAGCCAACTCCACAGACGTTGGCTTTAGAAATGCATTGGAGAGAATGTCAACATTTTTGGTTCTATTTGTACTTCCTTCATGTTAAGCTTTTACATAGATTTAATTTAGATTTTTTTCATTTCCTGTTGCATCATTAATGATGTTTTGTAATTTGCCTTTAAAAAATCGCTAATAAATTATATAATCACTAGTTTTTCCAAAATATTTTAAGAATACGTTAACTTAAAAATTACCGTTTTCACGGGAATGATTAAAAAACTTTCCCAGGAAATCCCGACAAACTTTTCCAGACAATTCCCGGGAATTCCCGGACGGGATTTCCCGAACACCAAACTCTACATAGCCCCCATACAAAGGTACATATTTCCGGAATATGTCCAGTGTCATAATGTCCATGGACATTGTGACACTTTTAAAACAGAAATGTATTGGAAAATTTGTTTAGAATTTAAGAGAGGGACACACTTATCCCGAAAAGAATTGCTCCTAAATTTGGTGTATGTTGCATTTTGGATTCCTTTAAAAAAGTGTCCTGGATGGACGGCCTCGGCCGGGCGCAGGGGTTTCAAACTCTGGGGAATTTCGAATACCGGCTTCGCTAAAACAAGCCTTTTTTGATAAATGGACTCTTTGAAATCCATGGACTTTCTGTCGCATTGCTTTTGGACATTGTGGCACTTTTGAAATTGTCATTATGTCCATGGACTTTATGACTCAATTTAGTGTGTCATAAGGTCTATGAACATCATGACACAGGACATTATGACACACCACCTTAATAACTTCCTCAAATATGTCGGTATCAACACAAGCTTTTGAACATCCTATATACATATATATAAAACAGAATGTTTGTTTGTGTGTTTGTGTGTTACGCTTTCACGGCAAAACTACTGAACCGATTTACATGAAATTTGGACCGCTAAAAGGTCTAATCCCAAAAGGAACAATAGGCTATATAAGATCTAGATCGGATGCCATGCCCCTTTTTACGCCCCCTTTTTGTAAAATTATTATTACACCAATTTTGCAATCACAATATGCAAAAACTACTAAACCGATTAACCTGAAAATTTTATTACCCACAGGTGTAAGTTTGGAAAGAACTATAGGCTATATAAAAGAACTTGATCCGATGCCACGCCTCTTTCTACGCCCACTTTTTATAAAACTATCCTTACCTATATCCTATCCTATAATTATATGAAAAATAAAGTCTGTTTGTTACGCTTTCACTGAACCGATTTACATGAAATTTAGAACACTAATAGTTCTATTCTATAGTGGGACAATTGGCTATATAAAATCATGATTTGATGTCACGATTCTTCTTATGCTCAATTTTTTATATAATTGTTATACAAAATTTTCATTCGAGACTTACAGAAAACTACTGAACGGATTTACATGAAATTTGCTATACCGATAGGTCTCTTCTCAGGATCTGGATCGGACGCCATGCCCCTTTTTACACTATTTGTAAACAATTATTAAACCAAATTTACGTTCAGGCATACAAAAAACTACTACTAATGAATGTTGTGGAATGAACAGTACGACACATTACTCTTCAAAACCTATAATGTAATCCCATATATATATATATATATATATATATATGTATATATATATATATATATATATATATATATATATATATATATATATATATATATATATATATATATATAATATATTATATATAATTATTCTAATATATATATAATATATATAATATGTATATTCATTACATATATATATATATATATATAAAACAGGACTGTTTGTTGTGTTTGTTACGCTTTCACGCAAAAACTACTGAACCGATTACTTGAAATTTGGACCGCTCAAAGATCTAAAAATTTACGTTCAGGCATACAAAAAACTACTGATCCGATTTTCATGGAATCTGTATTAATGAATGTTGTGGAATGAACTGTACGACATTACATTACTTCTTTTAAAACCTATAATATATAATAATAAATATATATGAGACCTTTTTTTACTCTTCACTTCATAACTAATAAATTTATTTTCATAAAATTTGGCATTTAATAGGTCTAACCTAAGTTTAAAAAACTCTTTATGATATTGATTGGATGCTACGCACATTTTTATGTTCACTTTTTATAAGTATATAACAAACATGAACCGATTTTCAAGAAATTTGGCAATATACAGTGAATTTTTAGAATAAACTTTTTGATCTGGATCTTATGCTTCATGAAATTTTTCATGAAAATAGTTCTATCGTGGAAGGTTAGGTTAGTTTGAGCAAGATCCGAATAAATGCACCTGTAGCACGAATTTCGGGCCTGTTGTGATCTTAATGAAATGCAATGACCTTTTTCCGTCCACTTTTTGTTACATTATTAATGCTAAAGATCATGACATATAATTCTCATAGTATATGAAAATTATTATTTTGTAAAATTTTTAATCAAAAATGTATTTTTATATGAAATCTCTAATATGTTTTTAGATCCTCAACTAATTTTACGATTAGGTAAAATTAAAATCTGTATTCAATTTAATTTATTTATCGGATCAGTAGTTTTGGCGTGAAAGCGTAACAAACACACAAACAGTCTGTTTTATATATATATATATATATATATATATATATAATTATATATAGATATATAGATATATATATAGTAGTATAGATATAGATATAGTATATAGATAAAAAACAAGAGTGCGATAAAGATATATATATGTATATATATATAGATATAGATAGAGATATCTATAGATATAGATAGATATAGATATATATAGATATATATATATATAGATATATATATATATATATATATATATATATATATATATCTATATATAGTATAATATATATATAGATATATATCTATCTATATATATATATATATATATATATATATATATATATATATATATATATATATAATTATCGAATATTTTTTTTTAAATCTATCGTCTATGAAAAAACGACTTTGTAAATAAAAGTCGAAAAGTCATAAAAGTCAATTAGTCGAAAAGTCGTAAAAAGTCGAAAAAGGTCGAAAACTGGAAAATAGTATAAAAAAGTCAAAAATAGTCGAAAATTTTAAAGAAGTGGAACAAATTTCAAAAACTCTAAAATAGTCGGAAAAACTCGAAAAGTCGACTTTTAACTAAATGCAAAAAGTCGACTTTTCGTTTCAACTATAGAACCCTACTCATTAGTGTGTCCCGAAAGATACCACTTTTGCAAATCTTATATAGGTAGTCCTCTCAAACGATGCATAGAAAGCATTGTTCATATACAATTTGGATAAATTGATCTTTCGATATCTTTTTATACTTCTAGAAAATTATTTAAATTATAAAATTCTGCACAACTTTGTCTGTATGTAGCGCCGTATTTATGCCAAGCTTTTCAATTTAAATAATGATTTTGAATAACTCCAGCACATATTTTCCATTTACAAGTTCCGAAATTTTTTTTAATTAGAGGAAGACGTGGATATTTTAAAAAATAAAATTATTTGGGTATCTTCTTTGTACGTCTAACGATATTTGACCTTTAAACATTTATTTCTTCGGATTTAGTAAGTGGTGTCTAAATTTAGCCAAAATTATAGTGTGGATGCATAAAAGCTATTGAATAAAAATAATGACCCATAATCATAGTCAAACACTAAAGTCGGTTCTTTTTAAAAACAACTTTAATATTTAAACCTGTTACTAACTGTTTCTTAACTATAGTGGAAATTAATAATAGTTTTAAGTTGCATACAAACTGATATAAATACTGTATAAGTGGCATCTCTGCATAGCTGATGCAACAAAAGATCCAAGAAATAAACAATATATAAATTGTTATTTTAACATTTTAAAGAAAAATAAACTTATTAAAAAGTGCGTTGCTATTTTATCAAGCCTATATGGCAAAAAAAAAAAAAAAACTCATCAGCGTCCAGCTCAAATGGGCAAACCGTTCCTTATACATGCAACTTAGGCTTTCTTTCCTCACACAAATATTCGATAAAACCAAAATAATTTTCATTGTACTCAATTGTACACATCTCTTCAATTATTTTTCAACATCTTTTCCATAATTTATAAAAAAATAACATAATTCATACACTTTATTTTTGGTTTGTTTTGATTTTGTAACTTTTGATAAATGACAAACAGCTGATAGAGTTAAAGTGATGTTAACTTTGTTAAAAACAACTTCAGCTTGTTTTAAGTATAAAACTGACTTTAGCCGAAAAAGTAAGCTTTTTGTCGTCTATAGTAGCTGAAAAGTATACATTTTAATAAAGTATACTTTTTTGATGACTATGATTATGGCCCAATACATACTTTTGCATAAATAGATGTATTTTTGAGAAACAATGGTGAAACAAGAACGGTGGTTTTACTCTTTAATGAACTACTCAAAATTGTTTGTCAAATTAAAAGCTGTTTTGTTTACTCTGTCAAGATTCAAGGATTCTTCATATTTTTTAGGACAGAAGAAAACTTAATTTTGTTATTTTTAAAGGAATTTGAAATCTTTCAATGAGCCCAAATTTTTCATGATTTTGTGCAGAATTTTTCATAATCATTTCAGAGCTTCTTTAACTGACTGCACTTTTTCAAATAGAAAGAAAATCGCTTGAACTTTTGTATGGATAATGGTACGTATTTTTGTAGTTAATAAAATGCCCTGAAGCCTTTTGCCTCTATACACCAGGGGCACTACAATTCAAAGTAGTGTGACCGAATTTAAACTGAACAGTACTTTAAATCTACTGCACATGGGAAAAATATAACAACTAATTTGAAAGTTTCCTTAGTTCCCTACCAGTGATTGAGAATGCTGATTTCACTATAATTTTTAAAAAAAAGTTTCCTAAATGTTTCTACAAATTAGTCAAAATTTTCTAATTAAAGCTCATTTTCAATTTGTAAATTTTTAAGGGACATTTTGGTTCAGAAACTGACTTTAAGTATTAAACAAAATGCAGAAAAATATAATAACTATTTTATCGTTATAAGCTAAATTTTGACATATATTAAAAAAAAGTATAGTCATTGTTCACATCAGTGAACACATAACAATGTCCATCCCTGGTGTCCATCAACACCTACAACAAACTGCAGCCAACTTCATAAATATAAAACGTTAGTTGCAGCTTTTTTGCTTTTCTTTTCACTTACTTCTGAACAACCTGTGTGAAGAACAACAAGTGTGTGTGAATAAACCAACAACAAACAAATCATCAACCCCTACAACATAAAAATAAATTTAAAAGTTTTTTTAGTAAATTATTATAAACTTAAACCTCAATAAAAACATAAAAACTAGTGGTAAAAAAACCCTAAAATTAAAAATAAAATATTAAAACTTAAATACTAATTAAAATTAAATATATCACAGTTCAGTGTTATTTATATAAAATACTCACCCTCAAACAAATAAATAAACTTAATTCTAACTTACCCTAGAATAAATAAATAGATATTATAAATTGAAACACTTACCTTAATATTGCACAAACTCTTAACCTAAAAATAACCTTATATACTTACCTTATATACATTGAAGTTCAATAAATACATAAGCATTATAACGTTTTCAAGAAAAAAAAATAAATAAAAAAAATCATATTCACAACATTACAGCATTACAAACTCCATTTACTTTTATATTTTTAAAGCGCCTTAAGATATGATTTAGCGATATTTAATAATTTGTGTGAAAGATTTAAGGAAATTCAAATTTTCGGGTCAGGACCTAGTACGGGAGATATGACCAATTATGAACCGATCATAAAAAAATCTTTAAGTACCATTTCTGTATATAAAGGCTATATTTCAGTCAAATTTTGTATCTATATCGTAATTTAGTAATAAGTAATATGTGTTTAACTGATTTTCGGAAGAGAACCTTGTATTGGACCGATCGCACCCATATTATGAACCGATCGTGAAAAAATCTTAAAGTATAATTTTTGTATACAAAACTAATATTTGTGCAAAATGTTTGTATCAATAGCTTTATTTGGTAATGAGTAATGTGCGTTTAAAAAATTTTCGTAGGAGGACCTTGTATGGAGCTATGACCAATTATGGTCCGATCGTAAAAAATTCCACAGTAACATTAATGTATATAAAGAAAAAATGTTGGCTAAATTCTGTATCTTTATCATTATTTGGTAATGAATATTGTGCTTACAATTGATTTTCTGGAGTTAACCTTGTATGGGAGCTATGATCAAATATGGACCGATCGTGAACAAATTTTATGGTGTGATTTATGTATATAAGAGCAATATTTGTGCTAAATATATCGATATCAATATTTAGTAATGAGTTATGTGCGTTTAAGTAATTTTCGGAAGGAAACCTTGTATGGGAACTATGACCAATTATGGACCGATCAGAAAAAAATTTCACAGTAAAATAAAGTATATAAGAGCAATACTTGTATCAAATTTTATATGGATATATTAATTTAGTAATGAGTTGTATGGGAGGTATGACCAATTAAGGACCGATCGAAAAAAAATTTCATAGAAACATTTCTGTATATACGAACTTGTTTCAAATTTTATATGGATATCTTAATTAAGTAGTGAGTTATGTGCGTTTAAGTGATTTTCGGAAGAGGACCTTGTATGGGAGCTATGACCAATTATGGACCGATCGGAAAAAAAATTTCACAGTAACATTTCTGTATATAACAGCAATACTTGTACCAAATATCTTAATTAAGTAATGAGTTATGCGCTTTTAAGTGATTTTCGGGAGAGGACCTTGTATTGGAGCTATGACCAATTATGGACTGATCGGAAAAAAATGTCACAGTAATATTTCTGTATGTTAAAGGAATACCTGTTCCAAATTTTATATGGATATCTTAATTTAGTAATGAGTTATGTTTGTTTAAGTGTTTTTCGGGAGGGACCTTGTATGGGAGCTATGTTCAATTATAGACCGATGCTGAAAATTTTTTCTTTGAATGAATTCTATTCTCATAAGATTTTAACTTGTAAAATGTTGTGAAGATATCAACATTCTGACGGAAGTTATTAACAATAAACTCATTTTCCGGGAATATGTACTTTTGTATGGGAGGTATATGAAATTGTGGACCGATTCCGCCAATTTTCAGCAGAAGTCAAGCCCTTGTGCAGAAACAAATGTATGATGATTTTCGTGCAATTATATTGCATAGTTTTCGTGAAAATTACATCGGAATGTGTAAAAAATGCTTATTATTTCGGAGTTGTTTTAAATTTTGATTCATAACTTTTCCCGATGTGAACCGATTTTGCTCATTTCCGATACCAAACTGCCTAGGACAATAGTAAATATTTTGGGTGAATTTCGTTAATTTTTGTTGCTTGGTATTAACCTGAGAATGTTTTATACAGACAGACAGACGGACATAGCTAGATCGACTCAGAATTTCATAATGTCCAAGAATATATATATTTTGATGGGTCTCAGATGAATATTTCTTGGTGTTACAAGCAGAATGATAAAGTTATATATACCCTCTATCACCAGTGATGGTGGTGGAGGGTATAAAAATACATTAAATATAAAAACACTACAGTACCCTGCCAGCAACTCAACTAAATTTAAATGCATTAAAAGCTAACTTATTCATCAACTAGTTATGGTTGATTCTTGGATTATTTTTAATGGAGCCAACTGACTATTTTAACATGGCGATGTCCTTCGCAGTAGTCAATTGTCCGACTCTGAATGACTTTTCAACTAGCTTAAAGTTAGTTACTAAAAAATTAGATTAAAGGTAACTCTTTATTAACTAACTTAAAGTTAGTTGCAGCAAAGTCAAGTAATAGTTTTCTTTTGTATTACTTAATTAAATTTTAATTAAATATATTTAAAATTTAACTACTAGTTATCTAAATTACATTTCGCTTTAATACAAGTTATGATATTAGTTCGTTAAAATTAATAGACATCAGTTTTCTGCAGGGGAACTAATAATAACACCGGTATCCATAAAATTATGAATGATTTGTTCATTTTTTCCATGATTCCCATTGATCCAAATCTAAAATAAATTTTAAAATGTTATGTGTACTGTTAACTGTTAATGTATTATATTTACAGTATTAATCAGCAGAATTTAGAATTTAGGGACCGAGTTTTGAAATATTTAACCTTTTATAATTAATTTTTCCAATTTACTGACTCTAATTTCACAACGTATACAAGAAAATGACAAAAATGTACCTACCTTACTTCGACAAATACTGATCAGCAACTGAGTTGATTTTGTTTTGCAAGTTGAGAGATAATCAACTAACACATGCTCAAATAAGAAAATACACAAGTAAGCTTATAGTGTAGGTGAGTCAACGCAACGTCAGCAGAAATTTCTTGCCCTATCTCGCGTGATAAGGAATCGCGAGATAGGGCAACAAAATTTTGAGAAAGCCGAATTTATGTAGATGAATCGCGAAATAGGGCAACAAAATTTTGAGAAAGCCGAATTTATGTAGATGAATGAGAGAGCACAGCTGATAGTTTTTTATATATGAACTTTTATGTACGCTGCTGTCAAAATCCATAATATCAATTTGACAGTAAGAATATACTTTTTAGTTTGCAGTCATTTTATTAGTATAGTTTTATTTTGGGTTACATTTTGTTCTCTGCTGCTTTACCAATACAAATTGATGTGTAACAGTATGTGTATGGGCAGCACTGCACTACACACAAGATCAACACATCATAGCGGGAAGAAGGTGTAAAGAAGAATCGACAACACAAGAGATTTTTTTTGTTTATTTCTCTTGTGAATGTTTGTACCCTACCCCCAGCAAACAAGGTAAGTGTATTTTATACAACTTACTTAAAAATTTTAAATTTCCATTTTTATACCCTACACCACTTTAGTGGGGAGGGTATATTGGATTTGTGCTGATGTTTGTAACATACAAAAACCCACCTTAAAGTATACCAATCGGCTTAGAATCGATTTCTGAGTCGATTAAGCTATGTCCGTCCGTCTGGCTGGCTGTCCATGTAAACCTTGTGCGCAAGGTACAGGTCGCAATTTTCAAGATAATTGGATGAAATTTGGCACGCACGTTTTATTTGACCCAAGGACGAAAATGGTTAAAATCGGTCCATTATTTCACCTAGCCCCCATAGAACAGAACCCCCCGAAAAGGGCTTCTGAGCTCATAATTATGTTAAATATACAGATATATCGATAAAATACGGCACAACTAAGTTTTATAGAAGTCTTGATGACCCTACCAAATTTCATAAAGATCGGGCCCCACTTGACCTTAGCTCCCATACAAAGTCCCCTTCAGAAAATTACTTGAATGTCCCAAATTAACTTATAAACACAAATATCGCGATGAAATTCAGCACAATAAAATATTACGTAAATATAAATATATTCACAAAATTGTATAGGGCTTGGTCCATATTTGCCCCTAGCCCCCATATAAAGCCTCTTTCAGAAAATTAGTTTTTCATCCATAAATTGCGTAAATGTATCGGAACAAGGGAATATTGAAGATAAATTCTTTATTATGAAAAATAAATCACATTTAATATTCATAACTGGTGTAGGGTATCATATGGTCGGCCACGCCCGACTATACTTTCTTACTTGTTTTGTATTATATTAGTTTCATTTGTCAAACAATATAGTATACAAGTATTTTCTATTCGAAAACCCACTCATCCACCCACCCTATTAAAAGTTTTTTTTGGAAATATTTTTATATATTGCTTGATTAAGATAATATTACCACCCGAATTGTGTAGCATACCCATAAACACATAAAATACCCTGTCGGAAATTTAAGTTTGCTGTTTGAATAAATTACCCAATATGTCTACTTTAGAATCTGTTGTCGCCGATTTATTAAGATACATCCAAACAGATTTATACAAGTTAGAGTGCTATATTCGGCTATGCCGAATCTTAAATACCCTCCACCATCAAGCTACTTTTTATTGAAACCCATTTAACCATCTAAGGTTTAGATAACTTTGCAAAATTTTTGTTTCCTTATTGAGGGTACTAACATTTATGCATATGTCAAACTAATTTTAATTAGGTCGAGAAAAATGTATTTTAATAGGCCAGTTTGAAAACATTTTAATATAATGATTTATCTGTACACAGAACATACTCATTTTGAATTTTATCCGGATATAATCATTTAGTTACGAATTTTATCCCGATAACTTTGATTATTAATGTGTATTTGAGTAATTTTCGTTAATGGTCCTTATATGGGAGTTGTGACCAATTATCAACCGATAAGGAAAAAATTTCGTATAATGATTTATATGCAAAAAAAATTCAAGTCGAATTTTACTACAATAGATTTATTAATTAATGAAATATGTGCGTTTAGGTGATTTTCGGAAGTGGACTTTATATGTATAGGAGCTATGTCCTTACTACACAAAACATATTTGTGTAAAATTTTATCAAGATATCTTTATTTGATAATGAAATATGTGCGTTTAAGTGATTTTTTTAAGGAGCTATTACCATATATGGAACAATCCGGAAAAAATTTGGTAGAATGATTTATATGCTCACAAAACATATTCAAGTCGTACTTTATCCAGAGTGATTCATATAAAGACAAAACATATTTGTGTCGAATTTTATCAAGATAACTTCATTTGACAATGAAATATGTGCGTTTAAGTAATTTTCGGAAGTGGGACTTATATAGGAGCTATGACCAATAATGAACCGATCCGGGGAAAAAGTGGTAGAATGATTTATATGTACACAAAACATATTCAAGTCCAATTTTATCCTTATAGCTTTAGAATGTAATGAAATATATTCGTTTAAGTGATTTTCGGAAGTGGACCTTATATGGGAGCTATGACAAATTATGAGCCTATCCGGAAAAAATTTCATAGAGTGACTCATATAAAGACAAAACATATTTATGTCGAATTTTATCACGATAGCTTTATTTGACAATGAAATATGTATTTTTAAGTGATTTTCGGAAGTGAGGTTATATGGGAGCTATGACCAATAATGGACCGATCCGTAAAAAAATTTGTAAAATGATTTGCATGTATACAAAATATATTTGTGTCGAATTTTATCCCGATAGCTTTATAATTCAATGAAATATATGCGTTTAAGTGATTTTCGGAAGGGGACTTTATATGGGAGCTACGACCAATTATGGACCTATCCGGAAAAAATTTCGTGGAGTGATTTATATTTAGACTAAACATATTTGTGTCGAATTTCATCAAGATAGCTTTATATGACAATGAAATATGAGCTTTTAAATGATTTTCGGAAGTGGGCCTTATATGGGAGCTATGACCAATAATGGACCGATCAGTAAAAAATTTGGTAGAATGATTTTTATGTACACAAAACATATTTAACTCGAATTTTATCACAACAGCTTTATTCATCAGTGAAATATGTGCGTTTAGGTGATTTTCGGAAGTGGCCCTTGTATGGGAGCTATGGCCAATTGTGGACCGACTGAGATCTACGTTGACAGTATGATTTCTGTTCATATTATATTTGCATGTACATAATTTTGTGTTGATACCGATATATTTGAGGGAGTTATTAACGATAAACTAATTTCCCTGAATATATACTTTTGTATGGGGCTATGGGAAATATTTGATCGATTGTAAAGATCTTGAACATAATTGATCACTGCCCTAAAAAAATAAAGTGTGACAAAATTCATCGCAATATCTGTGGTAGTTTCTGAGAAAACTTCAAAAGAATTATGAAAAAAACTTAATTTATTTCGAGGTAGTCTGAAATTTTTACTCATAACTTTTTACGTTGTGAACCGATTTTGCTGATTTTCAATACCAAACTGCTTAGGATAATAATATATATTTTTGGTGAATTTTGTTGATTTCCTTTGCTTAGTTCTAACGTGAGCGTGTTTTACACAGACAGACACACAGACAGACGGACACAGCTAAATCGACTCAGAATTTCATAAGGACCTAGAATATATATACTTTGTTGGGTCTTAGATGAATATTTCTTGGTGTTACACGCGGAACGACAAACTTATATATACCCTCTATCACCACTGATGGTGGTGGAGGGTATAAAGAACAAGTTAGATCTGCTAAAGGTTTTTATAGGTCAAGCATGATCTCGATCGACGAATCGATTGAGGAGATCACAAAAGAAAACGAAACCCGACCATCATTACCCGAACCCCCACAACCCAGCAGTTCTGTAGCCTTCAATGTACCCCCATGCGATATGCCTACATTTAATGTAGATTTTAAATCTTGGGCTTCTTTCCGGGATCTTTTTAAGGCCATTTATGGTAACAATACACGCTTTAAGTGGAAAAACTCTTCTATCTTAAGCAAAAGACAAGCGGCGAAGCCAAATAAATCGATGACAACGCAACCCTAACTAATGATGGCTTTTTCATTGCGTGGACCCAACTCGTCTCTTAATTTGAAAATAGACGAATGCAAATCAATGCTCAATTAAAAACCCTTTTTAATTTACCCACAGCAAGAACCATGTGTAGTGCTTCTATAAGAAAGCTTCAGAGAAAGATAATTTGTTGTATTGCTAATTTAAATTCATTAGAAATTGATACGGATAATTGGGATCCTATCTTCGTATATCTTTGCTTATCAAAACTACCCAAAGAAACCCGAAGAGATTTTGAAAAAACTCTCAATGATAGCGCTGAAATGCCGCGATGGACGAATCTTGATGTGTTCTTAACGAACACTTTTAAGGAACTTTCACCAGTAAGCGATGTTCCAGATTCGAATCCTAATTTCCACCCTAAACCCAAACAATTTACTGAAACTAAATATAACCCTGACAGAAGAGCCAAAGCGTTTCACAATGTAACCCATTCTTCAAAGAAACTCCACCCAAACCCCAAACCTCAAAATGAACAAAAATTCTCTAACTCAACCCAAATACCCAAAAGAATGCAAATGGCCAAAAGAAACCCAATACACAAAACACTCAAACTAAACTCTATGGGTCTATTTGCAAACTTTGTGAAAAGAATCACACCCTAAGAGAATGTTCTTCATTTAATTCTTTAGGATTAAACCAAAGAATTGAATTTGTAAATGAGAATGGAATATGTTACAATTGTTTAGCTGCTGGACATATCATAAAAGATTGTTATAGCACATTTAAGTGCAGATATTGCGGCGGTAAACATAATTCGCTTTTACACAAGCCGAATTCTCAGAAGAGAATACTCAGGCGTCAACATCACAAAACACAGTACAGTCTTTCTCGACCCACACCCAATCAAGCAAACCCATACCCATAGATGACAGAACAAAGTTATTAGGAACTGCAGTTCTGAATGTTGAAGTTCAAGGTGAATTATTTCCAGCTAGAGCGCTTTGTTACGGGAATTTGCCCGAGCGCCCAGTTTTTATAAGATTGTGAACAACAAATATAAAATTCAATAATTCAATTTTATTTATAATTTTACATCTGTATGTTGAAATTCCTAAGTACATATAATAGATAAGTAAATATATTAGATTTTCGTTAAATACAAATTACTTAATATACATACTTTTTTAGTATAAAAACAAAGCGCGACAAAATGAAATAAGTTATTTTTTACAAAGTGACTTTTTGTTAGAAAATTAATTAGCGGGATTTCAATTCAATTTCACGAGTGGGAGTCATCTTCGTTTTTGCCATTTCATGTGCGCCTTTTTATCTTAGGAATTTTGTTCATTTTTGACAGTTAGGGATTACAAAATATTGATAGTTGCGATTACTAAGTAACCGATAACTAATCGAACGACAGTGGCGGCAACACCCCACCGCAGTATGACAAGAATGTCATTCGCAGTCCTACTCTCTATTTTGCTCCACGTCGAGTAAGGCCAACTTCGCTACTGGCCTTTCCAGCACTCCGCAGGTTGTCTTAATCTTTGCTCTGCGCACTTGCCCGTCTTTTGCAACTGTTGTCTCCAATACTTTTCCTCTGGGCCAAACATTACGCGGACTGGAAGGGTCAACCACAACAACTAAATCGCCTACAGTTAAAGGTTTGGATTTTTCGAACCACTTTGTTCTGCATGTAAGCGACGGTAAATATTCAGCTAGCCATCGTCTCCAAAATTGTTGAGCATATATTTGCGACTGCAACCAACTACTCTTAACAACCATTGCACCGTCATCATAATCAGCTAAGGGTTTCATCCCATTAGAACTGCCTAACAGCAAATGATTAGGAGTTAGAGCTTCTTGATTCTCGTTGTCTATTGGGACGTAGGTTAGTGGGCGTGAGTTTATAATATTTTCTATTTCAGCCATCATACTACGAATTGTTTCGTCATTTGGAGATCTCGAGGTTGGTATTTTGTACAGCACTGTTTTGATAGAACGTACCATACGTTCCCAAACTCCCCCCATATGGGGGGCAGCAGGCGGGTTAAAATTCCAACTAGTCGTAGCTGATGTGAAATTGCGAACAAATTCGTTGGAATCAATTTCATTTATAGATTCCCGTAACTCCCTTTCTGCCCCAACAAAGTTGGTGGCATTATCACTAAAAAACTCCCGTGGAGTACCACGCCTGGCCATAAAATTCCGTATTGCTAAGATGCATGAGCTGGTGGTTAAAGAGTGTACTATCTCGATATGTACGGCTCGAATAGTTAAACAGGTGAATAGGGCTCCGTACCTCTTCTCCTTGTGCCTATTTACGGTCACCATAAGCGGACCAAAAAAATCGAGACCAGTAAACGTAAAAGGTGCGACGTGAGCTGACAACCTTGCTCTTGGAAGTTTTGCCATTTGAGGATACGTTGGTTCAGCTTTAGATATTTTACACATTTGACACTTTCGTATTACTTTCTTAAAAGTTGTTCTTAGGCGAGGCACATAATATACCTGCCGAATCTCGTTTATAGCTGTTTCGTGGTTTCCGTGATGATAATGTGCGTGAAAGTGCAAAATTATCAGCTCAGTGATATAACTCTGTTTTGGTATAATAGCCGGATTATTAAGTCCACATGGAACGTTGGCGTAATCTATACGACTGTTAATACGTAAAACTTCATCGCCATCCAAATAAGCAGATAACTTATAGAGGGGGCTACTTTTGCTAATTTTGCTGTTACATTTAAATGCCTTTATTTCGTCCATATACACCTCCATTTGAGCTTGCTTTAGAAGAACCACTTCTGCCTTTTTAATTTCCTCTTGTGACAGTGTATTTGGATTTTTCTTGTTTTTAAGTTTATTCACATAATGAATTACATAGGCTACGGCCCTAAGGGCTCTATTCCATTGTGAAAACCGTTTAATTTCAATTAGATAATTAAATTCTCTTACAAAATGTATGTGTTGTTTAAGTTCACAATCGATGTCAGCGTTTATACTATCGTTTAGAGGCCACGAGTTTTGATTTTGTTTCAAAAAATCAGGGCCATTTTGCCAACGACTGCCTTTTGACAAATCAGGTCCGCTTTTGGACCACTTTGTTGCTTCGTCTGCTACATTTAATTTACCTGAAATCCATCGCCATTCATCCAACTCAGTTGTGTCGATAATTTCACTTACACGAAAGGCCACGAACTGGTGATATTTTCTTTGATCTGACCTTAGCCAGCTAAGGACGGTTTTTGAGTCCGACCAAAATACCATTCGACTGATGTTTATTGTCATACTTTTTACGATACTATTAGCAAATCGCGACGCAATAACTGCGGCCATTAATTCTAAACGGGGAATAGAAGTTACCTTTAGAGGAGCCACTCTAGTTTTCGACCCGACTAGGGACACAACCACATTAATGCCGTTCGAAATCCTTAAATAGGATACTGCTGCATACCCATTCTCGCTAGCGTCGGCAAATGTGTGCAGCTCTACATCAACGTTGTCATAACTACTAAAAGTTTGAAGATAACATCGTGGTATGGCAATATTTTCTATTTTCGGCAAGAATGACAACCATTTCGTCCACTTGACCATGTGGCAAGGTTGGATTTCTTCATCCCAAGTAACATTACTTCTCCATACATCTTGCAATATTATTTTTAGGTACATCAGGTAATGACCAATAAGTCCTAAAGGATCGTATATCGACATTAAAATTCGTAATAGTTCGCGTTTTGTCGGAATCTTATTGTCCACCAATATATTATTCGCCATATTTGGGGTAATTTTAAAAGTAAATGTGTCGTCAGATGATCTCCAGAAAACGCCAAGAACTTTATCTACTTCTATTTCATTTCCTAGATTCAGACTCTTATTTTTTAGATTATCATTGCCATTTATTGCGACTAAAACATTTTTGTTATTACATATCCAGTTTCTGATATTAAATCCAGCTTCTCTGTGGATATATTTAACTTCTAAAGCTAAAGTAATTGCCTCCTCGATAGTGTCTACTGAGTCTAAATAATCGTCGACATAATGATTATGTTTTATGGCTGCTGCAGCAGTAGGATACTTTTCACTAAATTTATCTGCATTGATATTTTTGACGAACTGTGAAATGCACGGGGAGCAAGAAGCTCCAAAAATCATCACATTCATAACGTATACATCTGGCTCATTGTCGATGCTACTACCCCATAGAAACCTCTGAGCATTACGATCCTCTTTTCTGATAAAAACTTGGTGGAACATTTGCTCTATATCGCCACAAATGGCTACAGTTTTTTGACGAAATCGAATAAGAATAGAAGGCAACGAACACAGCATATCCGGACCTTTCAATAGCATATCATTTAGAGACAGTCTATTAGCTCTGGCGGCCGCATCCCATACAATTCTGGGTTTTCCAGGTTTGTTTTTATTAAATACTGGGAATATAGGTAAATACCAAACCCTTTCATCCTTTGTTGGCTTTGGAGCATTCCTTTCAATCTTAGTTATATATCCCTTTAGAATATATTCAGCAATAGTTTTGTTAAATACGTCGTTTAAATTACTATCATTTTTTAATTTTTTCTCCAAGCACCTAAATCTCTTTAGTGCCATATCATAGCTATTCGGCATCACTATGTTCTCACTACGCCACAATAACGAAGTTTCGTAATGCCCATCAGGTCGTTGTCTAGTACACTGTTTTAAAATAGACATAGCTTTTTCATCGTCTTTACTTAGAATGGTAGTTGAGTTATCTATACAAGCGGTTTCTAAACTGTAGAATTTTTTCATTAAATCGGCAAGTATTTTGTTACTACATTCATCTACATGACAATGATGATGTTCTATTAACGAATTTCTCCTCATTGTACCGTATACTAACCATCCAAGACGAGTACGTATGGCTACAGGTTCGTTAATCTTACCTTCTTTAATATTATTATAAACACATAGTCGTGAATTATTGAGACCAATTAATAGCCGAGGAGTCGCATCAACATAACTTTTCACAGGCAATCCTGCTAAATATGGTGCATTTTTAACCATCTCTTCAACATCTATAGTTTGTTTTGGTAATGAAAGCTGCTTTACAGTACGCACATCTATTGTATGCACTTTTTTATTAGGGCCAGATACATTTATACAAAGTCGGCAAGATTTATTTTCATTACGTTCAACGCTTCCAGTCCATTTAAGGCATAACGGTTCAGGAGTGCCAGCAAGATTTAAATCGTTAATAATTTGCTCATCTATTAAACTCGTTGAAGAACCGTCGTCAATAAAAGCGAATGTTTCTATAAATTTATTATCATTACCATAAATTGTTATGGGAATAATTTTAAACAAATTGCTGCATCCAGCTGCACTGTGCGTATTACAACTATGAGTTTTATTGTTTTGTTTTGATTCCTCGTTTTTATTTGTTTCAGCAGCATTTGTCATCTCTTTTTTATCAACTTGTTCACATTTTTTATGTAAGAGATAATGATGCTTAAATTGGCAATTATCCACACCACAGACGTTTTTGTTGTTGCATTTTCCAAAATGTTTACGTAAACATTGTTTACAAAGATTTAATTCTCTTACAATATTCCATTTACTTCCTCTATCTGCACTCTTAAATTTCTCACAATTAGCAACATTGTTGCAGTCGCCACTACATACCATGCAAGTTTTTCTGCTTTGTTCAGTATGAGTGTGTATATAAACATTTTTTGATTTACTACGTGAGAGAGCCTCTGCGGCAGAGCTTGTACTACTCTCTATGTTGACGCTGCTTGCAGAAACACCAATGTCAAAAATCCAATCAGAAAATTCTGACAGATTTACATTTTTGTTTTCTTTTGTTAATTTTAATTTATACGTTCCCCAATTTATCTGAAAATATGAAGGCAATTTGGAAATCAATTCTTGTAACAATGAAGGATTATTGAGTTCCTCAAGAAGACCACAGGCCTCTATTGTAGCTTGAAGACCTTTTACTTGGACAGCAAACGAGGTAATTGTATCCAGCTTGTTGACATTAACAGTTGGTAATGTTCGTATTTTCAATTTTAGTGCATGCAGAATTTTTTCTGGTTGTCCATACAACAGTTTAAGTGTCGAGATTGCAGCTGGAACGCAAGATGGGTGAATTAGAATGTGCTGAACAGACTTTAGAGCGTCTCCTCTTAGAGCCCTTTGCAAGCGAATTAAATTTTCAGCGTCTGTCAGGCCACATACTGCCGTGGACCAGTCGTAGGTGGAGCTAAAAAGCGGCCACTCTTCTGGATTGCCGGTAAATATTGGCAAATCCTTTGGGACCGTTTGCCTCGAATTTATTTGTTGATGTGTAAGATTTGAAGTTATATTATTATGCGGAACAGACGAGAATGACGGGCGAAAGGTGTAATTATTTGTTGCTGGTAGAGACATGTTGTGCTGTGCTGCTGTTGTTGTTTGTGGCTGTGTAGTCTCTGTATTAATAAATGTGCCTGTATTGTTGTATGAAGTTGATGTTAACAGATCATTTTGTGTTTTATTGTGAAAATTTAAATTTGTATAACTAATTGGCATATTATTTTGTGAAGTTTGAGTTGCTACTTGACACTGATTTAACATTGAGGTTGTAAAAGTTACATGTTGATTCTCTGTTGGGCAGTTTTGTGGAGAAAAATGTGGGTTTGTTTCCGATGAGTTTGGCGGATTTGGCTGAGTGTTTAGCCACTCATGTACGGAGTTGAGATCTTGTGAGCTTGTGTCAACATCCTCTTCTTTGGTTTGTTGTAGCAATTTATATTTTTGCTTTAAGAATTCGGTGTCTCGTTCTTTAGCAAGCTGCCTTTCTTCTTCAATACGCTGAAGTTCTAAGTTTTTACTTCGAATGGTTGAGATTGTTGAAGTGTTGGAGATTCTGCTCCGTTGACTACGTATAGATTTTGGTGAGCCTGGAGTTAGCGTTTTACTGGTGCAATTATCGCAGGTAAATGGTTGTTGGTTATTCTCCAAATTAATACATTTTAAGTGGTACTTTTTTTGACACTTATTACATGATATACATTGGGTCGTAGGTGGTTCGTTACAAACTAGACAATTTGCTGTAGGTGGTGATGTGGTAGCAGGTTCTTGGTGAGGTTGTGGTGGTTGACCCTGAAAAGAAGATTTATCCATTTTTGTGGGACTTACGGTTTCTGCCAGTTGGATATGAGTTCCCTTTGGGTGTAGTGAACAGCTACTGATAACGTCCTACTGCAATTGAGGTTATGTTTGGCAATACGTGAACCAGAAATTTCTTTATTGAATTTTAAAAAAGAATTTCAATTTTGTTACGGGAATTTGCCCGAGCGCCCAGTTTTTATAAGATTGTGAACAACAAATATAAAATTCAATAATTCAATTTTATTTATAATTTTACATCTGTATGTTGAAATTCCTAAGTACATATAATAGATAAGTAAATATATCAGATTTTCGTTAAATACAAATTACTTAATATACATACTTTTTTAGTATAAAAACAAAGCGCGACAAAATGAAATAAGTTATTTTTTACAAAGTGACTTTTTGTTAGAAAATTAATTAGCGGGATTTCAATTCAATTTCACGAGTGGGAGTCATCTTCGTTTTTGCCATTTCATGTGCGCCTTTTTATCTTAGGAATTTTGTTCATTTTTGACAGTTAGGGATTACAAAATATTGATAGTTGCGATTACTAAGTAACCGATAACTAATCGAACGACAGTGGCGGCAACACGCTTATTGATACAGCTTCTCGTTTATTACAGATAAACTAAGAAGGAAGCTAAAATTACCCACTACGCCCATAGTTGCTGAAATATCAGGATTAAACGAGATAGTTTCTGCTCGTTCTAATAAACTATGTCAAGTATTATTGCGCTCAAACATCCAAAACGATTTTAGATTGAATATCCAAGCAATTGTTGTTAAAACATTAACCAAAAACTTACCCACCCAAAAATTTAAACCCCACCCTAATACAAGACATGTAAAATATTCAATTGGCTGACCAAAAATTCTACGAAAGTCGACCTATAGACTTTATTATTGGCAGCGATTTTTACCCACAGATTTTAAAATCTGGAGTCAAAACGGACAGTCACGCTTGTTAAAGTTTTTACCAAGTTCTGGAAATTGAAGATGTACCCACCCAAAAAGTTTCAGAAGAAAGTTCTTTATGTGAAGAAACTTTTATGACCACTACCCTTCGATTACCAAATGACCGTTATCAGGTAAATTTACCATTTATATACCCTCCTGTTGAGTTAGGAAACCCTCGACACGTTGCTATGGCTCAACTTCTACGTAACGAGAAAAGTTTGAAGAAAAAGCCAGAGCATAAAATGGAATATAATAACGTGCTACATGAGTATATCGACTTAGGTCATATGAAACCCATTAAATATAACCCAAACACTCCCTCAAATTCCCATTATTATTTACCCCATCAACAGCGTGATCGTGTTACGACAAAAGTTTGAGTTGTATTTAATGCATCTAGCAAAACCTCGAACAGCAACAGTCTTAATGATACCCTATACACTGGTCCTAGCCTACAACAAGATTTAGTTGTACTTATCTAGAAATGGCGCTTTTACAAGACAGTTTATAATGCCGACATTACAAAAATGTGGCGGCAAATTACGCTAAACCCTACCCACACCCTTCCAACGAATATTATTCCGTAAAAGCGTCAACGAACCCATTCAAGATTATGAACTGCAAACAGTTACATTTGGTGTTAACTGTGCGCCATATTTGGCTATTAGAACTCTACACAAATTAGCCGATGACATTCAAAATACCCACCCTATTGCTTCGCAAATATTGCGAAACAACATGTATGTTGACGATGTCTTAGCCGGAGGTCACACAATTGAGGAAGCTAAAAAATCTCAATCCCAATTGATCGCGGCTCTTGACTCTGCTGGTTTTCCTTTGAAAAAGTGGATTTCCAATACAAAGGAATTATTACAAAATTTACCCGAAGAACATCTATTCGATGTTGATTTACTTACCTTACCCGAATCAAATAATGCTAAAACTTTAGGCATTCGTTGGAATGCTAAAGAAGATACGTTTTTCTTTAATGTACCCTTAATTGAGAGAAAATCAGCATACACAAAACAAACTGTGTTATCAGACATTGATCGTCTTTTTGACCCAGCTGGTTGGTTAGCGCCAATTGTTATAACTGCAGCAAATTTGGCAAGATAATACAGCTTGGGATGAATGTCTTAACCCACTCACCCTTATAAAATGGCAAAAGTTTTTGCAGTTCTACGATAATATTAATCGAATTCGTATTCCAAGATGGATTAACTTTTCACCTTCAGCAAAAATTCAGTTTCATGGCTTTTCAGATGCTTCTGAAAAGGAATACTCTGCATGTCTATATGTACGAGTAACACCAATAGACGGACCTAATTCCGTAACTAAGACGAGAGTTGCGCCAATCAAAGTAATCTCGATACCAAAACTTGAACCTTGTGGTGCAGTGTTGTTGGCTAATATGACACATAATTTACTTACCCAACTCAACCTACCCCTACATTAGACGTATTTCTGGACCGACTCATCTATAGTTTTGGCCTGGCTTAGTAAACACCCTTACTCGTGGAACACATTTGTGGCAAACAGAGTTTCTACAATTATCCAAACAGTCGCTGTTGACAACTGGAACCATGTGGCTTCACACGATAACCCTGCCGATGTTGCTAGCCGAGGATCTAATGCTGATGAGTTGAAGGATGACACTTTATAGTGGAATGGACCATCGTGGTTGAAAGAAGTCGCGTCGAAGTGGCCAACAACCAATAAACCCTTTATAGCTCAAGTTGAAGCTAAAGTTAGTCAGTCGTTTACTACGACCGTTAATACCCATCCTTCCTTGGTTAATACGAATACTGAAAAATCAGATATATTATCAAGATTTTCGAAATTGTCAAAAGCTCTAAGAGTAATGACATATGTCTATCGATTTTGTGATCGCGCAAATTACAGAATAAAACAACTTCAGTTGTTTCTGGTTGTTTAAAAACTAAAGCTTTATTTTTAAATCTTAAAAATAACTGAAAGCTAAGAATTGCAGCTAATCTGCAATTCAGCATAAACTTATGTCTACATTATTATACACTCCCGTTCACTTAAATAGGTTCACTGTTTTGTTTTTTGCAAAAAATAATGGACTAATTAGTAATATTAAAATTTTAAATAATAACATGATGTCTTAGGTATCACTAGTGAGACAAAAATTAGCGCAATACCTAATAGCGGATTTTTAATATTTTTTTTTTCTAACATACTACGTTTTTTAGCCATATTTTTTTGGTTCACTTGATTAGGTTCACAATCAGAATAAAATCAGTTTACTGCAGGCAGTGAGTAAAATCCATTCATATTATATTGTCTGTGAATATAGGCAATATATTTTTTAACAAATAGGTTGCGGTAAGCCATTAACTAAAGAATAAAATGGCAAAATTCAAGCGTTTTTGGAAGCTGTCCAAAATCACAGGAATTTGCAAAAAAAAAAAATTGGCCAAATTCAGAACGTTATTCGCAATTCTATAAGAAAACAGTTTGAATATTAAGAAAGTATAAATGGAACTACATACAGAGTCAAAACAAAAGCGGACAGAAGAGATTTCATAAAATTTGCCTCCAAGTCAAGTGATTCTGTAGCAAAAATTAGAGAAAAAGTGGATGTTACAGCAAGCCTAGCTACAGTAAAACTAATTGTAAGAAGGGCCAACGCTTTAGAAATATTAAAAAATTAATCAAAGCCACTCCAATTGCCACTCGTAAAGAGAAATCCTCTTCTTTTTACACATGACCACATGGTTATAAAAATCAATATCAACATCTTGTTTTTTCGGATGAAAAAATGTTTAATTTAGAAGGTCCAGATCGATATAATCATTATTTTTATGATTTTTGAAAGGAAGAGCTCTACCTGAGTCGTTTGCATAGCTGTTGAGGATATGGGATGTAGTGGGGGGGGGGGCAATTTCGTATTATGAAACATGTGAGCTTAAATTTCTTTCATCTAGTAAGAATTGTAATAATTGTAATGCCATACTGGAAACCGATTTTTTTTACATTTTCGGATATCTTTGAAACATCCATACCGCCAGGGCTGTAAAAGGGTGGATTTGAAGCCAGAATATAAAACTTTTGGAGTGGCCTCCATAATCTTCTCACCTATTTATTATTGAAAAGGTTTCGGAAATTCTTTCTCGTAATGTGTATAGGTCGGGCAGACAGTATGACACAAAAGAAGCCTAAAAAGCCTTGGACCGAAATTTCCTTACCATTACTTAAGAATCTTTATAACTCTTTATCACCTCGAATTTTCGGAGTTATATCAAGTAACGGCGGATATGTTCCTTAGTAAATCTTTTCTAAAACCTTGTAAAAATGTTTATAAAAATAAAAAAGTTTCATGAAAAATGCAATTTGTTGTTGTTTTTGTCAATTAAAGATGAAGAACCTATTCAAATGAGCCAAACAAATATTGTTCAAAAACGTAGTATTTTAGAAAAAAAATTATTAAAAATCCTTTATTACGTATTGCACTAAGTTTTGTCTCACTAGTGATACCTAAGACATCATGTTATTATTTAAAATTTTAATATAACTAATTAGTCCATTATTTTTTGCAAAAAATAAATTTGAATGTAAACAAAACAGTGAACCTATTTAAGTGAGCGGGAGTGTATGTATATGAATATTTATGTAGAGCATTCCCACAGCACTGATATTGAGGTTGCTCTGACATACAAACAAATAACAAAGTGTATGATTGTATATATACAACCAGACACTCCATATATTTGTTTATATGTAACTCCTCTAACCTCTGTTAAAAAATTCTCTTGAATTTAATTGTTTATTCTTCTATTTCATATTATTATACCCTTCACCACCATCACTGGTGATAGAGGGTATATATAAGTTTGTCATTCCGTGTATAACACCAAGAAATATTCATCTAAGACCCAACAAAGTATATACACTATCGGACAAAATAAAGTGCAAAAGTGCTCATGCTACATTATTTTATCGAAAAATCTGTTAAATGATTATTGAATATGGAACTTTTTTTTAAATTCATTTAGTTTATATACAATGCTACAAAAATAACTATAAAACAAATTTATTCCACCTAAAATTTTTCTGTATAACATTTAAAATTAAAGTAAATTCAATTTTTTGTCGGACAAAATAAAGTGTAAATTGTATATATCATTATTTTAATTTTATGTATATCAAAATTTTTTATCTATTTTGGTTCTGATTTGAATATCTGGATCTACTCAAGTCATTTTTGTAATTATTTTACCATTATTATTCGCAATCGCTTTCACTTTCCCTTGCTTTCTCCCATACTATTATTTTCAAAAGAAATCCGTTTTTGTTCGCTATTTCAGCGGAATTTTGTGATCAATTGTGGTCAAATATTAATCTATTAGATTTAGGGCGATGCTCTGAGCAGGTCATTCAAATTTTTCAGTGTTTTTTTTTTACAATAATGTTTTTAACCTTAGTCGTGTGTTTGAAGTCATGAATCGGTTGAGGCATTAAGTCTCCCAAACCCATTTTTACGGCATTTATTTCCAAATTTTTATTAAATAAGCTCGTGAATTGCTCATTTGTTATTAGTTACTCCATTTTCACTAAGATTCTCGCTCTTAAAGTTGAATAATGTAACAATACCGATAGCCCTCCACCATAATATTTGAAACCTGGGGTATTGTCGACATTTCAAAATTTTCGGTAGAAATTGGGACTCATCTGACCAACTACGTAAATTTGATCTAAAAAATATGAAATTAAATACTAAAATCGAAAAAAAATTTTAAGCTTTTAAATATGTTGGTGAAAGATTGAAGGTATGGGTCAGTTGACTCTTCGTAAGTGTCCAATTTTTAACGTTAGGTGTGGGGAACCTAGGTGAAATTTATTCAAAAAGCTCCAATGAACACTATATGAGCATATTGCAGTGAAATCTTAAGATCAGTGCCTTCGAAATGGACTTGGGCAACTTTATATTTCGGCAAGATAATAAGCTTAAGCACTTGATAAAGTTAAAAAATAACATTACTGTAGGAAAAATCACTGAAAATTGAAATAAGTTGCTCAGAGCACCACCCTAAATCCAATAGATTAATTTTGGACCACAATTTATCAAAAAATTCCGATGAAATAGTGATCAAAAACGTATTTCTTTTGAAAATTATCATATGGGGATAGCAAGGGGAAGGGAAAGCGATTGCGAATAATAATGGAGAACAAAATTACCAAAATGGCTTAAGTAGATACAGATATTAAAATCAGAACCAAAATAGATAAAAAAAATTTGATATACAAGAAATTTAAATAATGATATATAAAATTTACACTTTATTTTGTCCGATAAAAAAGTGAATTTATTTTAATTTTAGATGTTATACAGAAAAATTGTAAATACAATAATTTAGTTTTATTGTTATTTTTGTAGCATTGTATATAAACTAAATGATTTTGAAAAAAATTCCATATTCAATAATCATTTAACCGATTTTTCGCTGAAAGAATATACATGAGTACTTTTGCACTTTATTTTGTCCGATAGTGTATATTCTGGGTCCTTATGAAATTCTGAGTCGATTTAGCTATGTCCGTCTGTCTGTCTGTGTAAAACACGCTCACGTTAAAACTAAGTAAAGGAAATCAACCAAATTCACCAAAAATATTTATTATTATCCTGAGCAGTTTGGTATTGAAAATCAGCAAAATTGGTTCACAACGTAAAAAGTTATGAGTAAAAATTTCAGACTACCTCGAAAAAAATTACGTTTTTTTCCTAATTCTTTTGAAGTTTTCTCAGAAACTACCACAGATATTGCGATGAATTTTGTCACACTTTATTTTTTTAGGGCAGTGATCAATTATGTTCAAAATCTTTACAATCGATCCAATATTTCTCATAGCCACCATACAAAGATATATATTCCCGGAAATTAGTTTATCGTTAATAACTCAATCAAATATATCGGTATCAACACCAAATTTTGTACATACAAATATAATATGAACCATATAAGGTCCACTTCCGAAAATCACTTACACGCATATATTTCATTGATGAATAAAGCTATTGTGATAAAATTCGAGCTGGATAAGTTTTGTGTACATACAAATCATTGTACCAAATTTTTTACGGATTGGTCCATTATTGGTCATAGCTCCCATATAATGAAATCATTCCGAAAATCATTTAAAAGCTCATATTTCATTGTCAAATAAAGCTATATGGTAAAATTCGACACAAATATGTTTAGTCTAAATATAAATCACTCTACGAAATTTTTTTCGGATAGGCCCATAATTGGTCATAGCTCCCATATAAGATCCACTTCCGAAAATCACTTAAACGCATATATTTCATTGATTAATAAAGCTACCGGGGTAAAATTAGACTTGATCTTTTTCTGCATATAAATCATTATACGAAATTGTTTCCTGATCGGTGCCTATTTGGTCACAACTCCCATATAAGGACCATTTCTGAAATTTACTTAAACGCACATATAATACATAGGTATAAAATTTTTTCTGGATCGGTCCATATTGGGTCACAACTCCCATATAAGGACCATTTCTGAAAATTACTTAAACACACATTTTATACATATGTAGGTATAAAATTTGACATAAATGTGTATTTTGTATATATGTATATAAAACATTATACGGAATTTTTTCCGGACCGGAAAAAATATAAGGTTAACTTTTGAAAATCACTTAATATCACTTAATTCGTTGTTAAATTATTATATCCGGATAAAATTCGACATAAGTATTTTCTGTGTATAGATAAATCATTCTAAATTTTTCTGGGCCTAATCAAAATTAGTTCGACAAAAATTTTGGCGAGTTATCTAAAAATTAGATAGTTAGATGGGTTTCAATAAAAAGTAGCTTGCTGGTGGAGGGTATTTAAGATTCGGCATAGCCGTATATAGCACTCTAACTTGTTTTTCAATTTCTTTTATTTTCGAAGAGAGTTCATTTATATTAATTTTTACTTGATTTTTCTTTCGAAAATAAATTAGTACAATAATTATAATAATAATTATGATTATCATTAAAAAACTTATTCCATAGCTTATATTTTTATGTAACATCAATTCTTTTATTTCTTTTATATTTTGATAATTGTTTTCATATGCTATATTCTGAAACGATATATTGAAATTTTCTGTAAAGGCTTTTATATTAGTTTCATAGTTAAATTTGTCAAATGTCATGACATTTCATTTTTGTTAAGATATACATAATTATCAATATGGATTTCACAATTATAATAAGATATTAAATAATTTCCATTCAAAATAAATACCCTATCGTCACAATTTTGAATCAATTTTTTGCTTATGCCATTTTTTATTATTATTTGTTCAATTCACAATCAAGTTGTATATTGTACCTACTAAAGTGTAGTAACAGTGATTGTGAACAGATATTTGCAGCAAGTCATAAGTTTGTGTTCTCAATGAAAAAAAAAAAAAAAACAATCAAAACAAATATAGATAACAATGCCAAAAGTTAAAAAAATTAAAAAAATATTAAATTAATTAAACATGCGAAATAAACCAAATTAATTTCTTTGAATTTTCAATTCTTTTATTTTCTTTATTCCACATTTTAAACTAATAAATAAACTGTTTTTAATAAAATTTTAATTTTTTTGTTTTGGTAAACAGCTGTTTGTTTTTGATTTCAGTGTTACCACTTTATCGTTTTTTGTGCTAAAATCGTTTGAATTTTTTGTTTATATGTTGAAATAAACAATTGGCAACACTAAACTTTCTAAACTTTTGTCGTAGGAGTTGTATAGAGCTTTTGCATAGAAAATACCAACAACGTTGTTATGACTATTGTAGCAGCTGCTGACATACAACGCTACAACATCGATTGTGAATTGAACAATTGTTTCATCTCGACATTTATTATTTGAAATTGCTTGTTTTGCCTTAACTTACAGTTTCCTATGTGTATACAGTTTGAACTTATGTCTATGTATTTTAATGGGGTATTTTCTCTGATTTGTATGTTGTGTTATCAACATTTACAAAACATTCTATATTATCATCTATTTCATAAAAGTTTGAATTTGGCATTGAGAATATTGCCTTTAAATCAGTGGTATAAGAATTTGAAGGTATTTTTAGGGCAATCACTAATAAATCGTCTTTGTAGTACATAACGTCTAGTTTTATAAGTTGAAGTTTGTAAAAGTCAATGTTGTAAGTCATGATATCGTCAGATGTATGTAAGTATATTTGGGTGTAATATGTGGTTCTTGGCTGAAGCAATGCTGTTCTGTATTTGATTATACATCTTCAATGTAATTTAGTTTTAGCATAATGTCTGCATATATTATTATTGCTACATTATTATTTTTCGTTTTTAAATCTTCGAAGGCAGTATTGATTGTATTGCGATCTGAATGCATAGTAGACTGAAGCAAATTAATACTTTTCTGAAAGTGATCATTTATTATGATTAGTTTGTTGAAGTTTTCTATAGCATAGTGATTATTTTTGGATACCAAATTTAAATGGGTTAAAATTTTATTTCTATCTTCGTGATCCGTTGTACCAAACAAAAATTTCTGTGCTAAGCCAATAATATTTAGTAATCCTCTCTTTTTTCTGTGAGTGGAGTTTCGGGGGCTAATTGATTTAATTTTAGTTTTTAGTCTTTGTATTTGACTTTCGATAAGACCATTTGGGGGTACATGTAAATTTGTTATTTTTAATTCAATATCTTCTATTATTTTATAATATTGATTAGTGTCTATTAAGTGAAGTACAGTAATGGTTTGATTAATTATTTCCACTGGTCTAATTCTAGTTATCTCAAATCCTTTGCTCGTTGTTAGTCGTTGGGATGATTGTCAGGTCAATTATTATCCATATGAATTTCTGAAAATTTAAAAGGGCGTTTGATATTAGTAGGATGTATATTATTTAGTGTTTGTTTTCTGTACTTTGGCACTTCCTTATGCCTTAAGCTTCTTTAGTTTTTTATATAGCCCTCTCTTCTGTTTTTGATATATTCTTCTCTTTTTTCGTTTTCTTTTTCTAGTACTCTTTTTTTGTTTGCATTAATTCTTTTCTTTATTATATTGTGATCTATTTTATGTTTTTCCACTTCAAAGGGAGTACATTTAATTTTTGAATGGTAAGTACTATTATAAAATCTTATTGCTTTTGCCATTTGTGATATAATTGGTATATTGTCTTCTAGGTTTAATACTTTAATTTTTTTCGGTTATGGTATTATTAAGTCGTTTTATGTCCGAATTTCCTGTGTGGCTATTTGGTTTTGTTGCATGATATAATATGTTGTTATCATCCAGGAATTTTCGAACATTGACTGTGTTGAACTCGTTGTCGAATACGAATTTTTTATACCCTCCACCACCATTAGTGGTGATAGAGGGCATATATTAGTTTGTCATTCCGTGTGTAACACCAAGAAATATTCATCTAAGACGCAACAAAGTATATATATTCTGGGTCCTTATCAAATTCTGAGTCGATTTAGCTATGTCCGTCTGTCTGTATAAAACACGCTCACATTAAAACTAAGCAAATGAAATCAACCGAATTCACCCAAAATATTTATTATTATCCTAAGCAGTTTGGTATTGAAAATCAGCAAAATCGGTTCACAACGTAAAAAGTTATGAGTAAAAATTTCAGACTACCTCGAAAAAAATTACGTTTTTTTTCAACATTCTTTTGAAGTTTTCTCAGAAACTATTAAAGATATTTCGATGAATTTTGTCACACATTATTTTTTTAGGGCAGTGATCAATTATGTTCAAGATCTTTACAATCGATCGAATATTTCCCATAGCCCCATACAAAAGTATATATTCCCGGAAATTAGTTTATCGTTAATAAATCCCTCAAATATATTGGTATCAACACAAAATTTTGTACATGCAAATATAATATGAACAGAAATCATACAGTCAACGTAGATCTCAGTCGGTCCACAATTGGTCATAGCTCCCATATTAGCTCCACTTCCGAAAATCAACTAAACGTACATATTTCATTGATGAATTGAACAAATACGTTCAGTACGCTATTTTACAAACTAATACTTTTTGTTTCTCATGGAATGAAACATATAATTTTGGAAAAGGCTATGTATGATGGTTAATTAACAAATTTTATTTTTTCCTATACGAAATAAAGAGTTTTTAATTTTTATCATTCTCCAGGAGTTCTTGTTAATTTATTGAAAATAAGTATTGAAAAAAATCAATAATATATAATTAAGACTTTCTCATCCTACTTTCTGTTCTTTTTATTTTTACCAAATTTTTAGTAATTTTGTTGTCACGTTTTTTTTAATTAAAATAAAATACATAAATTTCGAAAATATTATTGACAATTTATTCCAGAATTACAAACTTACGGATTTGAATATATCTCATTCATTTCATACATTCTCATATATATTTTTCCAAAAAAATCTTGGAAGTATGAGTTATAAACCTGACATCTATTCACCGAGATTTAAAATTATTTCAACGGAATTTTCAATATTTTTGTGACATAAAAACCATTTTTAAAGTGTTTTGAGGAAGACAAATAAAATTGTTTATATAAAAAAAGTAAAACTAGAAATATTATACTTTTCCTTTCGAAAACATATATAGGTTTTATACCATGAGCAACTAGTGTAATTAATAGAGTTTTAATGTAATTTTTGCATTCAGAAATATTTTAAAGTTAGAGACATTACATATTGCTAAATTTACAAAAATTTTGAAATAATTTTTAGCATTTCTGTTTATCTTAATACCACGGAATTTAATTTTTTACCCTACTCCACTATACTACGTTTGAGTATACTAATCGGTTAAGAATCATTTTCTGAATCAATTAAGCCATGTAAGTCTGACCGTCTAGTAGAGGTTGAAATTTTCAAAACAAAAAGCACGTATGCTTTTTGATCCAATGACAAAACCTTTTAAAAATGGTTAAAGTCCGTCCTTTATTTTACCTAGCCCCCATACATATACAAATGTATAAAGCCTTTCTCAGAAAATTTGTTTAAATATATCGGAACTAAGGTTCAATTCAACATAAATGCTTTATTACGAAAAATAAATCAAATTTTATACTCATATTGTCAACCACGGCAGAATATACTTTCTTACTTGATATAAATTACAATAAATTTCAGTTACAAATTAATATGAATTGTTCATAAAAACACTTAAAAAATTTTAGCATTTTTTGGCATTTTAAAATCAATTTAGCATTTTTTCTAGCATTATTTTGGATGGGATTTAGCCGTAACATTTTTTGAGACCTGGTCACACTGCCCACTTCCGAAAATTATTTAAAAGCTCATATTTCATTGTCAACTAAAGCTGTCGTGATAAAATTCGACATAAATATATTTTGTCTCAATATGAATTACACTACAAAAGTTTTTCCGGATAGGCCCATAATTGGTCAAAATATGTTTTGTGTACATTCAAATCATTCCACAAAATTTTTTACGGATCGGTCCAATATTGGTCATAGCTCCCATGTAAAGCCCACTTCCGAAAATCACTTAAAAGCACATTGTCAAATAAAGCTATCTTGATAAAATTCGACACAAATATGTTTTGTCTTTATATGAGTCACTCTACGAATTTTTTTCCGGAAAGGCTTATAGTTGGTCATAACTCCCATATAAAGTCCACTTCCGAAAATCACTTAAACGCATTTATTTCATTAAATTCTAAAACTATAAGGATAAAATTCGACTTGAATATATTTTGTGTGCATATAAATCATTCTACAACTTTTTTCCCGGATTGGTCCATTATTGGTCATAGCTCCCATATAAGTCCCACTTCCGAAAATGACTTAAACGCACATATTTAATTGTTAAATAAAGTTATCTAGATAAAATTCGGCACAAATATGTTTTGTCTTTATATGAATCACTCTTCGAAATTTTTCAGGATTGGTCCATATATGGTAATAGGTCCTATATAAGGTCCACTTCAAATTAACAAATAAAATTCGACAAAAAATATGTTTTGTGATAGCTCGTATACATATAAAGCACTTTGAAAATCACCTAAACGCACATATTTCATTAATTAGTAAATCTATTATGTATAGTAAAATTCGAATTGAATTTTTTTTTGGCATATAAATCATTATATGAAATTTTTTCCTTATCGGTCGATAATTGGTCACAATTTCCGAAAATTACTCATATGCACATTGACAATCACAGTTATCGGGATAAAATTCGACATAAATGTGTATTTTGTATATAGAAATCATTCTACGGAATTAATATACATTTTACTCGACCTTATTAAAATTAGTTTGTCATATGCATAAATGTTAGTACCCTCAATACTGAAAATTAGATATTTAAATGAGTTTTAATAAAAAGTAGCTTGCTGGTGGAGGGTATTTAAGATTCGGGATAGCCGAATATAGCACTCTAACTTGTTTTCTAAATCTCTTTTGGCTTTCAATGGAATAAGAAAATGTTGGCCAATAATGGCATAATATTTTCTGCCTGTAAAGTTAATTATTTTCCACGAAAGTGTACCAGGAATATTAAACTCTTTAGGCATTGTAGTTACTATGCCTTTTAATGTTGAGTTGATTCCATTTAATGTTCGGAACATGAAAGGCCTATTTAGTTGTGTTTCAAATTCATTTGGGAAAAGATTTGGTCTTATAAAACTAGTTCCTGCGCCGGTATCAATTAAGCAAATAACTTTTTTATTACCTATTGTAACATTTTATTAGGGGTAGCAATCGTTTTGTGGGCTTGAAAGAAAATTTACTTCATTTTCTGCATTGTCTTCTAAATTTCCTATATCCATAGGTATGGCATTATTTCTATATTGTTGAGACTGAGGGTAACCGGCATATTTGTTTTGAACGTTGTTGGTTTGAAAATTATTTGAAGATTTCTTATTAAAATGTTGTTTATTATTAAAGTTCCTACCAGTTTCTTTCTTTTCGTTATGGATGTTTGTGTTGTTTTGTGCATTAGTTATTTTTTTTATTTAAAATCTATAGCCCTTTTATCATATAGTAATTTTAATTGAGAAAATCGTTTATAAAGTGAGTCCAGTGTTGGTTTTTCGTCTATAATGTAAGATCTTCCGTTAAGTCTCTGTCAACGTTTTGTGGAGAGTATAAGTCAGGTTTTAATTCGTACAGATAAGTGTCATTAAGTATATACTTAGATTCTATAAATACTTTAAATAATTCATTTAAATTATTTATCTTTATACTTCTACAATAATTAATTACCGATGAGTAAGACGTTTTTGGTCCTAAATCCTTTATTAGTTGAGTTTTGATGTCTTCCCAGCTGGCGTCGTCTGCTAGAAGGTTAATTGAATCTGCCACCTTTCCAGAGAATTTTTGGTTTTTTATAATATTTATTCCAAAATTTTAAAGTTCATAGTTATTGCCACATAATGCAATCAGATTTTAGACGGTTTTTATAAAAGATGATAGGTTGTTTTTTTTGACCAAATGGTTTTATTTGGTTAAATTGATTTATTATTTGATTGGTATCCAAGCCAAATGTTGTGTTGTGTTGTGGCTGTGACTGATATTGTTGTTGATGCTGTCATAAAATAGCTTCGGCTTTTTGGATTTTCATGTCATACTCCGTTCTCTGTTGTTGCATTATTTGCAAGTGAGTTTCTATTTGGTTTTGGAGGGTAGCATTTTGTTGTTGCTGCTCTTTTATTGTGGTATCCTGTTTTAGGATAAGACATTCTAATTGTTCGATCCTTTGTTGTATCACTTCAGGATTCATTTTAATTTTTTATTTTTTTTTTTATTTTATTTATTATTTGTGAATTGAGAAATATATTTTAACTTAATTATATTTTTTTTTTCTTTTTTTTCAGTTTTGCTTATAACTTTTTATATTCTTTGGAACACTTTTTATATTTATGGTTTGATTAAATATAGATAAAATCCTACCGACTGCGCCAATTACAGAATAAAACAACTTCAGTTGTTTCTGGTTGTTTAAAAACTAAAGCTTTATTTTTAAATCTTAAAAATATCTTAAAGCTAAGAATTGCAGCTAATCTGCAATTCAGCATAAACTTATGTCTAGATTATTAAATGTATATGAATGTTTATGTAGAGCATTCCCACAGCACTGATATTGCGACTATTGTGGATACTATATACAAAACTATAACAAAACAAACAAATAACAAAGTGTAAGGTTGTATATATACAACCAGACAGTCCATATATTTGGTTATATGTAACTCGCATCCTACACCCGTAGAAATACAATTCGAAATGATAGAGTTATTCTTGATCGAAATAACCCACAACTAGTCAATGATAGACTACGTTTATTAACTACCCACCCAATATTGAACTTGATGCATTAGAGATCAAATCTACCCGTGATAGACCTATTATTCTTTGTCAGACAGAATATTTCAACAAAGAATATAACTGTTTGAAGAGAAAATACCCTATACCCAACAAAAGTAACCTGCTTACCCTAACGCCATTTTTAGATTCTGCAAAGATAATGCGTGCAAATGGTAGACTTGCAAATTCCAACAGTTTGTCCTATTCCGAAAGACTCCCTATATTAATACCCTATAAAAGTGCATTTGCTAAATTACTAGTACAACACGTCCACCTGGTAACCCTGCATGGTGGAAACCAACTTATGTTGAGAATAATCCGATCAGGATATTGGATTCCCAAACTTAAGAATCTGATTAGTAGTGTTATTAACAAATGCTCTCCCTGCATAAGATATAAGAATGGACAAACAACCCAATTCATGGCGGCGTTGCCACCAGAAAGAACCCAAATTGATAAAGCTTTTACAAATGTTGGAGTTGATTTTGCAGGACCATTTGACGTCTAAGCGTACAGTGGCAGAACTTGTAAAATAACGAAAGGTTACGTTTGTGTTTTTGTTTGGTTTGCAACAAAAGCCATCCACTTGGAGCCAATATCTGATTTGTCTACCCAAGCCTTTATGGCAGCCTTCGCTCGATTTTTTTCGAAGCGGGGATGCTCTGTCGCCATTTATTCTGACAATGGAACAAATTTCATAGGTGCTAGCAAGTTATTGAAAAAGGAGCGACAGGAATTTATTAAACAGCTAAAAGGATCTGTTACGTCCACTTGCAGTTTTCAGAATTTGACGTGGCATTTTATACACCCAGGTGCACCATACATGGGAGGTTTATGGGAGGCAGGAGTGAAAAGCTTTAAAGCTCATTTGAAGAAAATAAATACCCTTAAATATACATTTGAAGAGCTAGCTACACTCCTTGCCAGAATAGAAGGATGCCTAAACTCGAGACCCTTAAGCCCGTCAAGTGAAAACACTCAGGATCTTAACCCGTTAACCCCTGGACACTTTTTAATTGGCTCACCCATACTTACCCCTGCAGAACCCGACACGAGCAGTGATAATATAACCCTGGCAAACAGATGGCAAAAACTAAAGATACAACATCACAACTTTTGTAAAAGATGGAAAGATGAATATCTTAAAGAGCTCCATAAAAGATATAAGTGGTAAAACCCTACCCGAGAAGTTGAAATAGGTGATATTGTAGTAATTAGACAAGACAATTTAGCACCCAACGAATGGTTACTTGGACGTGTGACCAAAAGATACCCTGGTTCTGATGGTAGAAATAGAGTAACCCGACCAATTACTAAAATTGTTGTTTTACCCGCTAATTAGTCTAGCACTTTTACTCAAACCCTAACCCAATACGACAATATCGTTAATTATTTCAACTAACCCATACACTAACCCAAATATATTATGAATAACATTTAACCCTTTACCCTAACACACTAACTCATTCATAATAATTCATTTCATAATCAATTTTTCATTTTCATATAGATGGCACCCAACAATAAGAGTGGTTCAAATGTCAGACGTTCTAGCCATCGCAATGAGCAAACGTTTCTCGCCGCAAAGGAAACCAAAGTCATCATCGCCACACGGAACCCACAAAATATTTCGGTTACGGCATATGCAAAGCTGACCACCGTTTGAACAACTGCCATAAATTCAACAAAATGAATTTGGCGCAGAAGTATCAAACGGCAGTCAGCCTACATTATTGCGTGAATTGTTTGGCGAGGAACCATTTAATTGGCAGCTGCACCAGCAAGGCTCGTTGCCAACAATGTGGTGGTAAACATCACTCCACACTGCACGGTCCACATCACTCCACACTGAATAAGTTTTGTATATATATATATAAATCATTCAGCGAAATTGTTTTCGAGTAAGTACGCAATTGGTCATAGTTCTCATATAAGGTCCACTTTCGATAATCATTTAAACGCGCATATTTTATTAATAAATAAAGCTATCTAAATAAAATTCGGAACGAATATGTTTTGTGTATGTATGATTCACTCTCCGAATTTTTTTACGGATGGGCCTGTAATTGGTCATAGCATATAAGTTCCACTTTCAAAAATCACTTAAAACGACCATATTTCATTGACAAATAAAGCTATCGAGGTACAATTCGGCATCCATATAAGGTCAACTTCCGAAAATCACTTAAAGAACATATTTTATTAACTAATAAAGCTATCGATGTAAAATTCGACATGAATATGTGTTGTATATATATAAATAATTATACGATGTTTTCCCGGATCGGTCCATAATTGGTCACAACTTCCATATAAGGACCATTTCCGAAAATAAATTAAATGCACAATTTCATTGACAATAAAGGTTATTGCGATAAAATTCAATTTGAATATGTATTGTGTATATATAAATCAGTATACGTAATTTTTTCCGGGTCGGTCGATAAATAGTCATAGTTCCCATATACGGTTCACTTCTGAAAATCACTTAATACCACATAATTCATTATTAAATGATTATATCCGGATAAAATTCGACATGATCATATTCTGTGTATTGATAATTCATTCTGCTAAAATGTTTTCCAATTGATCCGCTACAGGTCGTAACACCCATAGGACGCCAACAACAGCGTTTAAAAAGTCCATATCAGACAATATAATAATCTTTTTTAGACCTAATTGCTAAATGATAGTATCCTCACTATGGAAACAAGACTGGGTAAATTCACAGACATTTCGACCACTTCAAATTTTCATCCCTTTCGATTTAGTTATAACTCAAAACATACATTATACTCTTAATTGCGGTTTCTATCGCGTATAAACTTGATCCCTACATCATTCGTTTCATATTTTGTGGGCCTCTAAAGTAAGGCATCTCGGGTATTTTTGTTCAAAATTAGAAATGGGTATGACTGAATAATTTTGGAACCAGTTCTCCGATTTTAACAAATGATACTTCATTCGACAGGTCTTCGATTACTCGTTTTTGACATTTCATTAAAATTATATGAAGTCCTGGCGCAAGGACCATATAGTGGAAATTTTTTGATGACAAATAGGCAAAATTATTGTTATTACTGTGTAAAAATTTTAGAATGGGATATCAAGGGGTTTGGAAATTGTAGGAGTTTTTATACCCTCCACCACCATCAGTGGTAGCACAAGCATTGCTCATATACAGACAAATATTTGAATTTGTTTTCCTATCGGTCCATAATTGATCATAGCTCCCAAGGTCCCTTTCAGAAAAACACTTAAAGGCACATAACTCATTATGAAATAGTGATACCCATAAAACATTTGGCATAAATACTACTTTTGTACACAGAAATGTTATTTGAGCATTTTTTCATGATCGGTCCAACTTTGGTCATAGCTCCCATACAAGGTTCCCTCCCGAAAATCACTTAAACGCACATAACTCATTACAAAATATTGATATCCATACATTTAGCAAAAATATTGCTCTTATATACATAAATTAAACTATAAAATTGTTTTACGATCGGTCCATATTTGGTCATAGCTCTTATACTAGGTCCCCTCCAGAAAATCACTTAAATGCACAATATTCATTACCAAATAATGATATAGATACAGAATTTTGAAATTTTGTCTTTATATACATAATTGGTCATAGCTCCCATACAAGGTCCTTTTATGAAAATCTCTTAAACGCACATTACTCATTACCAAATAAAGCTATTGATAAACAATTTGGCCCAAATATTAATTTTGTATACAAAAATTCTATTTCAAGATTTTTTCACGATCGGTTCATAACATAGGTGCGGTCGGTCCCATACAAGATTCCCTTCAGAAAATCACTTAAACACACATTACATATTACTAAATTACGATATAGATACAAAATTTGACTGAAATATAGCTTTTATGAACAGAAATTTTGCTTAAAAAATTTTTTACGATCGGTCTATAATTGGTCGTATCTCCCATACTATGTCCTGCCCCTAAAAGCGCTTTAACCGTATTTAACTAGTTGCATTATCAATTTGTGTAGAACAAAATTATATATATTTATTTTGAAAATCCTTAAATCTTTTACACACATGCATACATGCAAATTACTAAATATCGCTAAGCGCTATAAAAATATAAAGAAAATGGTGTTTGTAATGTTCAATAAATCATGGAATTGTAATAGATTTAAGCTGTTTAAATCTTTGTATTTTTTCTATTCAAGACATGAGAAAACTTATTACTACAAATATTTGATCAATTAGAAAAGTATTAATATATGTATAATTAGCTGGTGGAGGGTACTTAAGATTCGGCTCAGCCGAATATAGCTCTCTGACTTGTTATTTAGCTACATTTACAATTTCCATAGTAAATGAGTGCTTTTTATACATTTTAATACATTTATAGTCTAGTAAATTGAGGTTTTAATGCCGAATAAAGTAAAATTTCCACAGAGCATCAAATTAATGTTATAAATATGATGGTGAATAATATATGAAATAATATCAAACGAGTAATCGAAGACCTGTCGAACGAAGCATCATTTGTTAAAATCGGATAACTGGTTCCAAATTTATTCAGTCATCAACATTTCTAATTTTGAACAAAAATACCCGAGATGCTCTACTTTAAAGACCCATAAAATATGAACTGAATGAGTTAAGGATATAATTTATACGCCATAGATACCGCATTCAGGAGTAGAATATATGCTCCTGATTTGAAAAAAATCGAAGGAGACAAAAATTTAAAACAGCGTTTTTTGGTCGATTTATTTTGGAATTACCCGACTTATGCCGAGTTAGCTAAAAACTAGATAGGTTTAGGTTAAGAAGAGTTATACCCCGTAAAAACCGTGTATATTCACTCGGAGACTATAAGGTCCATTGTGATTCCCTTTAAGAAGTGAAGATTCAAAACAGAGAAGCCAAAACGCCACAACAACACAAGAACGAAAGAAAATAGGTAAAGAGGATATATGAATAGATAATTATATACATATAGATAAATAAATAATTATATAATTATAGAGAAATTCCCCCAGTTCGCCATGAAACCTATTCCCTAGCCATTTCTGCCTGAGGTTCTGTATCTTAGGACATTGGCAAATAATATGCTCGATCGTCTCTACTTCCTCCTCATCCTCGCATAACCTGCAATAGTCCGGTATACTACAGTCCCACTTACTGACAAAGGTTCTAACTGAGCAGTGTCCAGTTTGAATCCCTATCAGAACCCTTAGACTGCGTCTATCCAGCCACAGAAGAGGAGATAAAACACCCCCCTGTGGTGTCCCCCTGGTAACCCTTCTCCTAATGCAATGATCCCCTAGGGTCGAGTCCAGGAAGTCCTGAACTCCGAGCCCTATAAGCGACTCCGTAATAGTCTCAATCCTTATATTATTGAAGGCTCCCTCAATATCCAAAAACGCAGCCAGAGTATAATACCTATTCTTCAAGCCGTGCTCAACACAACTTACCACCTCATGCAGTCCACTCTCAACAGATTTACCCTTAAGGTAGGCATGCTGAGCGCCACTAATGAGGCGAGTATCAATATTGTTCCTTAGATGTAGATCTATCAGTCTCTCAAGTGTCTTCAAAAGAAAAGAAGACAGGATGATAGGTCTAAAATCCTTTGGCTTTGAGTGGCTTGCCTTACCGGCCTTGGTCATGAAATAACCGTAACCTCCCTCCACATCTTTGGTAAATACCTACTACCAAGGCTTCTCCTAAAAATCTCCAGCAGAAGAGATATAGTGTCCTGAGGCAAGTTGTTTTAAACGGTTAATTAAAGAAATCTTCTAAACGGTTAATTAAAGTTAAATCTATAACTGCCTCCCTATCCTTGTTCCTGAACGTCGGCGTATCGCCCTTGTTACAGATGATGAGATTATTATAAATTATAAAATCAAACATTAACTCACCTCTTTTGTTGATGTCCTTGCTGCCCCATTGGCAATGATGAGCATTGGCATCGCAGCCCATCACAAGCATCGCACTTTTTCTTCTCGCATGTGCCGTCAGCTCACGCACCTCAGAGCCAGGTGGATCAGTCGCCTCGTACGGCATATACACCGAAGCCAGTGTGAGCGTACGCCTACCTTTGGCTTCTCTGTTAATTACGGTTATGTCACCGCTCCTAAAAGAATGGGAAAAGAGAAAACCTAATTCATTCTTTGCCAGGATACAAGTCCTCACCTTGTCCTCGGAAGACGGGACAAATAAGGTGTAACCCTTGACCCTTAAGCCAAGAACCTTATTGTTGCTAATCCAAGGTGATGAAGGTAACTAAATCGGCTGAAGCTGCTTCACAGTGATTCAGGTTTATCTGCACCACTAGCAACTTCTTTCGTTCTGTCATGTTTCGGGTACCGGAACCTGACAGTGCCAAGACTAAACTTAGCAACCCCCCCATCTCATCTAGGACTTCTAAGGACTTACGATCCACAGCGAATCAAAAGCCCTTGCCAGTATTCTCCTCACATACCAGTGAGTTCACGTGAGACCATTGGTCTACCATTCTGTTTGGCCAATACTGCCAGTATGGTTTGCTCCGTTCTTACGGGTAGTGGAATCCACACTGTTACTATTGACCGTAGTGGTAGTTCGGAAGCCAGTATCATCTCAACCTTTGCTGCTGGGTTAATGTCGCTACATTTGCCAATTGCCGATTTTAAGAATTCCAAGGAGTTCTTGTTTCCGCAATCACTCTCATACTTGTTTGTTTTAAAGTTTGGTTCCTCTATTTTGAATCCCACGAGTATGCACGTACAGACGGACGATCCACGCAGTGACGGCGTACGTGGACTAGGCAACTAAGTTACAACAGCACTTTTCCATGACGCTGAGGGGAGCTGTTAGCAACTAGCTTCTTTATGCACTGGCTAGCCATCCAGGCCCTCCGCACTGCTACCACTCACCTTGACCTTAAAAGTGCATATATAACGCTCTGTCCAACGGTAAAGCCCTTACTGCTCAAAGAGCCCAATCGAATAACATAGCGTATCATCTATGTCATGATAGAAGGAAGTAGGATTGACAGACAAATACCACACTCACTATCTTGCCACGATGAGTAACATTTAGTTGTACACTTTTTTGAAACCATAAGTTCCTGTCTAAGCCATAGTCACGATGTGTACTTATGTCCTCGCATCACGACAAGATAGTTACCCTTGGCGTAGGTAAAAAAAAATATATAGTTCAATGGGTTTTAATAAAAAGTAGCTTGCTGGTGGAGGGTATTTAAGATTTGGCATAGCCGAATATTACACTCTAAATTGTTTAACATGTGTTCACATTTTTTTCGTTTATTTATAATAAAATAACAAAAATTAACTCCAACAAGTTGTACCTTATGGAAAAATGGTAAGTAATATCTGCAAATAAAGAAAAATACATTTTAATACCTTTAATTCTTAATAACATTAATTCGTTTTTTTTTAAAGAAATTTTTTTAATATCTTGAATTTTTCTAGTTTTTGGCTACTGGCCTGGAAGCTAATGGACGAATTGGACGAAAAAATCTCTCCTGGATCAGCGGTAAGTACCCTCAAGTGCCTGAAAATGGAATAAAACAAGTTGGAAAGTATAGTCGGGCATGGCCGACTATATTATAGACGTTTAAGACATTTTTTGAAGGGGGGTTTGTATGGGGGATAGGGTCAAATAAGGGCCGATCATTACGAAAATCTGCAGTGTCATTTATATTTATATAAAACTTATTTGTGCAAATTTTTAGAGAGATAATAGTATATTTGACGTAATTATGGAATATAAAAAGACCAAATCGGGAGGTACGGTTGTATGGGGGCCATGTGAAATTATAGACTGATTTCAACCATTTTCAATAGGCTTCATCCCTGTGCCTAAAAACATACTTGGTCCAAATTTCATCAAATTATCTTGAAATTTGCGGCCTGTACCTTGCGTACAAGGCACAGTGGGGCAGAATGGAAATTTTTTGGAAATAAATCTGGCATTTCTAAACGGCTGATCCGATCGGGATAAAATTTGGCGTGAGCGTAGCCAAGGAGTATTCGAGTTTAAGTTTTGAAGATGAACCCTGCAGATGCCCCAGGGACGGCGCTGTGGCGGCTCAAAGTAGGGTACCTACGACATGTAAAATTTTTAAACTCGTGCCATTTTTTTGTTTTTCACCCAAATACAAAGATTTTTATATTTTCTGAAAGCGCTCGACGAGATCTTGAAAAAATATGCTTGGACATACTACTTATCTCTTATAATATCCGAGTTATAGGCATTTAAAAATTTAGTGATGCAAAATTTACCATACCTTGGTCCGCCTTTTTTTGAATACCGGGCGTAATTTTGGACCAAGTGGACTCAATTTTTAGTTAGACAACAAAATTTCCAATAATGCACAAAAAATTTCAGATCAATATCATTTACAGATCCAAAAATATACGTTTTTTAATTTAAAAAATCAAAAAATTTTAGATTTTTGCCGTTTTTTTACCAAAAATGTGTCTTAACTCTGTTATTAATAAAATAAAAATTTCTTTAAGAACATATAACAATTTTATAGTTTTCTAAAAGGTATCTTTACGCAGAACGCTTTAGCGTAAAAAACTTGTCCTATTTTTTGAAAATGTTGCAACTGCGTCCTTCCGAATATGACCTATTTTTATCAAAACTTCAACTTTGGGCGACATGTTCTAAAATCCCAAAGCTGGGATCAGAAAACTGAAAGCAGTTTTGGAAACCTCAATATATTTTCTATTTACTCCAAAAGTATTTTCCCAGCCCTGAAAGAAATGTGGACCCTATGGGCAAAAAAGTAAAAAATCCCATTTTTGGGATTTTCATTCCTATTTTTGGGAATTGCGGGATGCCCTTTGACCTTTTCAATTTTTTTTTGCATTTTCTTATTTGAAATGACAAATTTAACAAGCGTTGAAAATTTCATTGAGTTTTGTTCATAAATAAAGATTTTGTCATATATTACATATTTGTTTAATTTCTAAAACTATGATTTATATCAAAATTTTAATAGGGTCGCAGATAGCTACAACAATTTAGTCCATATTTATCCCTTAATATAATTTTTTAGTTAGATATGGAAATTCTCGACCCTTTACAAAAAATTTCAAGCCAATATCTCAATTACATTCAAAAATATGTTGATTTAAACCTGTGTCCTTCAATTTCATCTTTTTCATATTTTAGTATTAAGTATGACAGAACATACATTTGGTGTTGAATAAAATATTTGGACAATTTTTAAAAATTATTATTATACAATAAAAAAAATTATAATTTTATTATGAGCCATGCACAACAACACCTAAATCACCCCACACAAACCACCTTTCCCGCCCACCGAAATATAAAACACAATTTAATACAATATCATCAGTTAGTATAATAGCTTTTTTTATTTGAACTGTTTATCTTAAACATAATACAATTAATTCTTATAACACTACTTAATTTCTATAAAATAATCTGTCATATCGGTATACATATCCAGAAGGTAATATAAGTCCTTTAAATCTTCCTTGTTTTGAGATGATAGAGTTTCATAACAAATCCATCTTTTTCGCATAGTTGAAGATAGAAGTAAACTATTAAAAATATCTTCATTCTGTGATTGCCTGGAGCATTTTCTTGAGCTGAATAGTTGAACATGCTTAAAATCTCGATTCCTCGCTTCCTGGGCTTCTTCTGTTAACTCTCCAAGTGGAAGAATATTCGATTCAATTATTATTTGACCATGACTAAATACTTTGTGTACTGTTGGTGTTAGTTCCCTCCATGGATACAGAGATACAAGTAATTTAGAAATTTCAGATGTATATTCCCCAAATCGATTTCCATTAATTTTATGTTTACTATTCAGTGCCATTAAAATAATGTTAACTCTTCGAAGCAACTCCTTGTCGATTCCAGTTATTTTTGAAGTAATTTCAAAATCACGAAAAAACCTTCTCGCCGTATTACCGTCATTTGTACTACCGCAACTTGGAAGTGGTTTGTCGATGTTTAATCCCATCTGAACTTTAAATTCTTCTTGGATTCTGCTTTTTTCCGCAGCTCTCAGTTCTTTCAATTCTTCATTATTTTTTGTTGATTTAGTAAGATTCTCTGGCAGACTTCTATATTTGCTATGTGTAAAAAGTAATCCAAAAATCGTATTCTGGCATGAAGTGGTGAAATTCCGAAAGACAGGACTTCTTCATTAATACTTCTGCTTTTGTTTATATTTGAGAATAGCGAATTTTTCTCATTACATATTGAGCATCTCCAGAAGGAAGAAGTTTCTGTTATGGCATTGCTGACCTTTCCATCAATCACTGTTAAGCTTAGCTGATATGATACGTTAATAGAGAATTCCTTTATTTTTCTGCAAATGGGCTCCAGTGCATTTATTTCATCTTTTAAATATTCCACTAAATCTTTTGTTGTTTTCTTTGACTCCTTTATATATTCAAATCCAATGGGTCTACAAAAATTTTTTGAACCCGGAGTTGTATTGATCCATATATCTTCAAATGAATTTCCGATGCTTGACGATGATGTATTAAGGGAATATGAACGAATTCGTAATGGCACTAATGATGACATAAATACACTTTTGTAGTCTGCTAATGTCCGACTTCCACAAACTTGTTTGTATTCTGGAAGCGCTGATAAACCGTCAGATCCCCACTTACACATTAAGACAACATCACAGTTATGAATTTTCCTTAGTTGGTCTTCTGAAAAGTCTGACACAATTCTTGATGCTGTGTTTTCGAGCAAAGATGATATATCAATACAAGCTTCCACATCATTTACAGCAATAGGTGATGGTAGGATAGTTTGTTTTTTTTTTTCTGGATCGCCTTGTATGATGGTAATATATTGTGTCCTTTTTCATGCAGAGCTTTCCTTAATATTTGGTACTTATTTCGACTGAGACCCAGTTCCAACATAAGCGCTATTGCTTCCTCTTCAGTAAAATTTGATTGTGATGTTGGAGTTGGTATACTTTCCACAATTCGCTTAAGTCGTTTTGGTGATGCATTAGGAAGAATAGTTGCAATATGTACGGCATCCATAGGTTGGTTTTCCTTTTTCAGCATTTCGTTAAATGTATCAGCAATTTCCTCATTTGAGATTGAAAAAAGTTTTTGTGTGACCCTCTTTTTTTTACCTTGAACATAAGTCTTCGTATGACTTGCAAGGCGCTCCTGTTGATGTGTTGTAAGTTGAGATTTCCGTAGTAGGTTCCATCCAACTACAAAACTTTAATCGAAATTTCTTTTGATTTCCATCCACAGACTTACTTTTTACATCAAAAAGTTTTAAAAAGTTTTCAATTTTTGATATGCCTGTTTTGTCTACTTTTCTACTATATGTAGTTTTTATATAATTTGAAATGTCTTCAATTCTTTCTGGCCCTTTTGAAGATACATTCCATAAAACGGAACACAACTCTTCGTACTTTAATGTAATCTTCATTGTAGATTTATTAAATATGGTACTTAAAATCTGAGAAGTTTACTTATATACCAATTCTTGTCATTTCCGATACAGGTATTCCAAAGTAAAAAAATACGAATTGTCTACCTATTAACATTTAGGACTATATTACTATAACCTGTAATTCAGTCATTGATATTTCTTATTAGTGAATGAATCGAAATTATCATTACCTGTATATTTTTACCTACATGATCATAAACGAAACAGAACGAAATGATCTGTCGAACAAATTTTGGTAAAAAATATTTATAAATTTCTGAAAATTTAAGCATAATAGGACCTTTCAATTATAAGGATAAGCAAACAAATAGAAAATAGGTAAATATAAGATTTAAATATGTTCTGTCATATTTAATACTAAAATATGAAAAAGATGAAATTAAAGGACACAGGTTTAAATGAACATATTTATACCCTACACCACTTTAGTGGGGAGGGTATATTGGATTTGTGCTGATGTTTGTAACATACAAAAATATTCGTCCTAGACCCACCTTAAAGTATACCAATCGGCTTAGAATCGTTTTCTGAGTCGATTAAGCTATGTCCGTCCGTCCGTCCGTCCGTCTGGCAGGCTGGCTGGCTGGCTGGCTGTCCATGTAAACCTTGTGCGCAAGGTACAGGTCGCAATTTTCAAGATAATTGGATGAAATTTGGCACGCACGTTTTATTTGACCCAAGGACGAAGCCTATTGAAAATGGTTGAAATCGGTCCATTATTTCACCTAGCCCCCATAGAACAGAACCCCCCGAAAAGGGCTTTTGAGCTCATAATTTTGTTAAATTTACAGATATATCGATAAAATGCGGCACAACTAAGTTTTATAGAAGTCTGGATGACCCTGCCAAATTTCATAAAGATCGGGCCCCATTTGACCCTAGCTCCCATACAAAGTCCCCTTCAGAAAATTACTTGAATGTCCCAAATTAACTTATAAACACAAATATCGCGATGAAATTTAGCACAATAAAATATTATGTAAATATAAATATATTCACAAAATTTTATCGGGCTTGGTCCATATTTGCCCCTAGCCCCCATATAAAGCCTCTTTCAGAAAATTAGATTTTCATCCATAAATTGCTTAAATGTATCGGAACAAGGGAATATTGAAGATAAATGCTTTATTATGAAAAATAAATCACATTTAATATTCATAACTGGTGTAGGGTATCATATGGTCGGCCACGCCCGACTATACTTTCTTACTTGTTTTGAATGTAATTGAGATATTGGCTTGAAATTTTTTGTAAAGGGTCGAGAATTTCCATATCTAACTAAAAAATGATTTTAAGAGATAAATATGGACTAAATTGTTGTAGCTATCTGCGACCCTATTAAAATTTTGATATAAATCATAGTTTTAGAAATTAAACAAATATGTAATATATGACAAAATCTTTATTTATCAACAAAACTCAATGAAATTTTCAATGCTTGTTAAATTTGTCACTTCAAATAAGAAAATGCAAAAAAAAATTGAAAAGGTCAAAGGGCATCCCGCAATTCCCAAAAATAGGAATGAAAATCCCAAAAATGGGATTTTTTACTTTTTTGCCCATAGGGTCCACATTTCTTTCAGGGCTGGGAAAATACTTTTGGAGTAAATAGAAAATATATTGAGGTTTCCAAAACTGCTTTCAGTTTTCTGATCCCAGCTTTGGGATTTTAGAACATGTCGCCCAAAGTTGAAGTTTTGATAAAAAATAGGTCATATTCGGAAGGACGCAGTGGCAACATTTTCAAAAAATAGGACAAGTTTTTTACGCTAAAGCGTTCTGCGTAAAGATACCTTTTAGAAAACTATAAAATTGTTATATGTTCTTAAAGAAATTTTTATTTTATTAATAAAAGAGTTAAGACACATTTTTGGTAAAAAAAACGGCAAAAATCTAAAATTTTTTGAATTTTTAAATTAAAAAACGTATATTTTTGGATCTGTAAATGATATTGATCTGAAATTTTTTGTATATTATTGGAAATTTTATTGTCTAACTAACAAGAAAAAATTGAGTCCACTTGGTCCAAAATTACGCCCGGTATTCAAAAAAGGCGGACCAAGGTATGGTACATTTTGTATCACTAAATAATAAAACAAATATGAAAATCTTTGTATTTGGGTGAAAAACAAAAAAATGGCACGAGTTTAAAAATTTTACATGTCGTAGGTACCCTACTTTGAGCCGCCACAGCGCCGTCCCTGGGGCATCTGCAGGGTTCATCTTCAAAACTTAAACTCGAATATTCCTTGGCTACGCTCAATTATTATGAGAAGTATTGAGCTCATTCTTTCTGTGCTTAATTCTTATATATATCCTTTATAATATCCAGTATAGAAAACTTTAATTTTTAAAAATCCATTAGACAAAATTTTTTAAAGTTTGAAAATGGAGTTTTGTAGATGCTGCTAAAATAATGGCCCTTTTTTGACCACAGACTAAACCAAGTAAGCGTTATCCAATTTGAACAAAAATTCGTACTAGCACATTTATGAATCTTATAAAGATAAACATAATATTTGTTTGTACAATTTTTCAAAACTAAAACAAATTTTCTTATATTTACTTTTATATGTCTTCAGAATTACAAAATTCTCGGGGGAAATGTTAATAACTCAACCATTTTTTAACCAATTTTAAGTTTTTCCATCTTTTTGGAAAGACAATGTTGTAGACATTACGATTTTGCTATAAAATTGAAATTAATATTTAAAGCCTCATTTTGTGAAAAAACTCAAAAAAGTGCCATTTTTCCCATATAAACATTTACGAACTTTGCATTTACAAACTTTGGCGGCGATGAGCGGGCTCTTACCCTCAAAATAATTGAATAATATTTTACAGTCTTCCATTTGACGTTAAAATACAACATAATTTCACTATTAGAAGTTGATCCGTGCGAAAAGCCTATTTTCGACCCACCCTAGTGTAGGGTATTATATGGTCGGCCTCGCCCGACTATAATTTCTTACTTGTTTAGTTCTTGGTTTTGTTTTCTTACTATGCACGTAATAAATACTGGATAGTAGCGTAATTTGACTGGATAGTAAGACGTAATTTGACTGGATGGTATGGCTGGAAAGACTTGATGAGTTGTTTGATTTGTAAGATTTTGTTGTTGTGTGCGGTTTTTGTTAAACTTAGTAAAATGGAGTGGGACTTTTTGATCCTTCAAAAGGTACATTTTGAGTTTTTGTATAATATTGAACCTAGAAACGTGAAATTAAGCATGTAGAGCCCGGATTAAGTGAGGACCTATAAAAGGGGACTTTTTGGTACTTTTTCGTTCTTCAAAAGGTACTTTTTGAGTTTTCTATTATATTGAACCTAGAAACATGAAATTATGCACGTAGAGCCCGGAGTAAATGAGAATCTATAAAATGGTACTTTTTGGTACTTTTTCGTTCTTTGACTGGTACTTTTCGAGCTTTCTACAAAATTTGAACCTAGAAACATGAAATTAAGCACTTAGAGCCTGGAATAAATGAGAATCTATAAAAGGGGACTTTTTGGAACTTTATCGTACTTCGACTGGTACTTTTTGAGTTTTCTATAAAATTAAACCTAGAAACATAAAAATAAACATGTAGAGTTCGGATTAAGTGATAACCTAATAAAAGGGACTTTTTGGTACTTTTTCGTTCTTCAAAACGTACTTTTTGAATTTTCTATAATATTAAACCTAAAAAAATAAAATTAAGCATGTAGTGCCCTGAGTTAGTGATGAAATATAAAAGGAGAATTTTTGGTACTTTTTCGTTCTTCAAAAGGGACTTGAATTTTCTATAATATTAAACATTTAGGGCCCGGAGTAAGTGAGAACATATAAAACGGGACTTTTTGTTACTTTTTCGTTCTTCAACTGGTACTATTTGAATTTAATAATAATATTGAACCTAAAAACATAAAACTAAGCAATCAGGGACTTGAGTGAATGAAAATTTAAACTGGAGTATTTCATGGTAGTTTTTCGTTCTTTAACTGGTACTTTTTGAATTTTCTATAATATTGAATATATAAACATAAAATTAAACACACAGATTGCACGAAAATTTAAAAAGGTTACTTTCCGGTACTTTTTTGTTCTTTTACTAATACTTTTCGAATATTTATAATATTGAACCTTAAAACATAAAATTGAACACGCAGCTTCCTGATCCTAAAAATCTGTATCCGAAAAATTTCTTGTTAAAAACCAAACATGCATCATCCTAATTTAATTAAAATCGTTAAAAAGGCACTGCCTGGTATTTTTTCGTTCTTCATTTTTATACCCTACACCACTTTAGTGGGGAGGGTATATTGGATTTGTGCTGATGTTTGTAACATACAAAAATATTCGTCCTAGACCCACCTTAAGTATACCAATCGGCTTAGAATCGTTTTCTGAGTCGATTAAGCTATGTCCGTCCGTCCGTCTGGCAGGCTGTCCATGTAAACCTTGTGCGCAAGGTACAGGTCGCAATTTTCAACATAATTGGATGAAATTTGGCATGCACGTTTTATTTGACCCAAGGACGAAGCCTATTGAAAATGGTTAAAATCGGTTCATTATTTCACCTAGCCTCCATAGAACAGAACCCCCCGAAAAGGGTTTCTGAGCTCATAATTATGTTAAATATACAGATATATCGATAAAATACGGCACAACTAAGTTTTATAGAAGTCTTGATGACCCCGCCAAATTTCATAAAGATCAGCCCCACTTGACCCTAGCTCAGAAAATTACTTGAATGTCCCAAATTAACTTATAAACACAAATATCGCGATGAAATTCAGCACAATAAAATGTTATGTAAATATAAATATATTCACAAAATTTTATCGGGCTTGGTCCATATTTGCCCCTAGCCCCCATATAAAGCCTCTTTCAGAAAATTAGTTTTTCATCCATAAAAAAAAATTTGACAAAAGTAAATAGAGTAATTGATAATTATTGATAATAGAAATTGTTAATTAATTTAAAATTTATAAAATTATAAATTACTATACTTATAAATTTAGATATTTTCTTTAAATAAAAATTGATTTAAATTTAAACATTTTGATGATTGTCTGTCTGTCCGTCTGTGTGTGTGTTTGTTGAAATCAGTTTTTAGAGGACCCCAGATATCGGCGAGATCCAAATCTTCAATAATTCTGTTAGATATGCTTTCGAGAAGATCGCTATTTAAAATCAGTAAAATCGGTATATAAATATCGGAGATATGAGCAAAAATCAGAGACAACCTCTGAAAATTTCATAAAAAAGACAATTTTTTTCATGCTTTGATATACGCAACAACACTGCTTATTCATTTAGTATTTCGTTTCATGTGTTTGGATGGCTGTGTGTTTCATTGCCTTGTGTATATTGTTTTATTGGTATAGGAAAAAAAAGAGGGAAATAATTCGGTAACTTCTAAACGGTTAATCCGATTTTAATGAAATTTGGTATGCACAAAGAGGAGGTGTTGTCGAGTTTAGTATTTGAATTTGGACCTTATAGGCCAACCAGGGGCACGGCGGGGGGTCCTCAAATTAGGACACCTCGGCTATGTTAAATTTTTAAAACGATCCTATTTCTTCATTTGAGTTCCGATTTAAAAAAAATTTCGTATATAGAATCTCCTCATCGAGCACTATAAAAAATGTCGCAGTAAATTATCTCTTATAGTTTAGGAGATATTCGCATTTGAAAATTAAAATTTTAAAATTTTTACCGTCCTTACTTTAGTTTTTTTGATAATAGCGGGTACAAATATTCCCGACTTTCGCCATTTTTTTTTTTATTCGCTTAACAACAAGTTTATATATCAAGCAGTGAAAGAATTATGTAAAAATCATGACTGAGTCCAAAGTTATACCAATTTTAATTTAAAAAATAAAAAAAAAGGCGATTTTTTATCATTTTTTTTGGGAAGAAAGTATATAGAATCTCTTAATCGAGCACTATAAAAAATGCAGTAGCAGTAAATTATCTCTTATAGTTTAGGAGATATTCGCATTTGAAAATTAAAATTTTAAAATTTTTACCGTCCTTACTTTAGTTTTTTTAATAATAGCGGGTCCAAATATTCCCGATTTTCGCCACTTTTTTTATTCGCTTAACAACAAGTTGCAAGCAGTGAAAGAATTATGTAAAAATCATGACTGAGTCCAAAGTTATAGGCATTTTAATTTAAAAAATAAAAAAAGGCGATTTTTTGTCATTTTTTTGGGAAAAAAGTATCTTTTTCTTTTTAAGTTATCTAAAAAGTTTCTAAGAAGATGTATATAGAATTTATACTTTTTGGAAAGCTGACTTTACATAAAGTACGATAAATGAAACAAAACCTAAAAATTTTTATACCGAGGGGACCATGTCCATCCAAAAAAACCCTATTTTTTATGGAAAATTCAATTTTGAGCAAAAATTCTCAAATCGCATAGTCGATATCAAATTATAGTGACCTGTTTTATATGACCCAATATGTTCTTAATCATTTTGTAACGGGTTTCGATAACCCCGCCCCTGGTATGGATATAATAGGCAAAAAACCAAAAAATCCCATTTTTGAGATTTTTTAAAACTTTTTTTGGGAATTCCGGGATTTCTAATAAGAAAATTCGAAATTTTTATTTAATTTTGGATTTTAAGTAAAAAAATCTACCTAACTGTAAAATTTCATCAAAAAATATTCATAAATAAAATTTTTATTGCAATTTGAAAAATTTGTATCTTCGCAAAAACTGAATAAAAAACATTTTTTAATTTTTTTTTAAAAAAGTATTCCGCGAATTTTTTAATTTTCAAAGATTATATACAGTTTTGAAAAATAGACAAAATTACCTTTCCATTGATATATAACATGCCTACCTAATGTTTTTTAAGTGACAAATTAATTAGGGAAAACTAAACATCTTTTAGAAAATTTACCTAGCACTATTATTTTCATCCATATATGTAACAAATTTAAGAGTTAACCTTATGGATGAAAATAATAGTGCTATGTAAATTTTCTAAAAGATGTTGAGTTTTCCCTAATTAATTTGTCACTTAAAAAACATTAGGTAGGCATGTTATATATCAATGGAAAGGTAATTTTGTCTATTTTTCAAAACTGTATATAATTTTTGAAAATTAAAAAATT